>NW_015630989.1:21567-30668 GCF_001515625.1 Sinocyclocheilus rhinocerous
GACTTAAAACAATACAATTACTTTGGTTGCTATATCAGTGTGTTTGTTTAGACATGTTTGTTATAGCAATAGGGTGCTGATGGTTACTTTTCAATGAAGAACTCGTCAGCATTTGGCCACTTTCATAACTGCATTTTCTCAGAGCATCACCATTGATTGGATTAATACTTATTTTTGTTCACATGAAATAAAAATCTTGACTCAGCAGATTTAAAATTAGTCTGAAAAACGTTTAAAAGTAAATCTGTTTTAGGAGCTTACAGCTGCATTATCATACAGACATCAAGAATCAGCGTATGAATCTCAACAATGGTGACAATCAACATATTCAGATATTCGGATCATCTGTGAACATCACAAAACAGGCTACTAAAAGTCACAACAAAAAGAGCAAAACAAAAGGAAATAGTAAGAATAAAAGAAAATACGAAGACAGCTGCATAATTTATTCATGTCGCATTGCATGCTGGGAGCCATGGATGAGTTTTGATTGGTGCACCCAGAATGCACTGCAGCATGGAGCTTTATGTTGACTGTCACCATTGTTGAGATTCATATGCTGATTCTTGAAGTCTGTTTGATAAAAAAAAGTAAAACTTTAAGTGCAGAATAAGTTTCTAAAGTCCTTAATCTTAAAACTGTCAGATCTTAAACTATGTGCAATTGTGCATCATAAAATCAATTCTAAAATAAACATATGTCTGCCAGTGTTTCTGCTATAATTTTAATTAGTTACTCAAGTCACTGTACGCTGGATATGTCTCTGTTGAAACAGAACCATCACTTTACCACATTTTCTTTTGGCTTTTTTTTCTCACCATAATTAACATGTCTCAACAAACACACAGCTATGGCAGCCAACTAAAGCAAACACTGACCTCGATAATGGTAATTCAAATGAAGCAAACATCAACATCTAAAGTCAATCTGGTTAGTAATGTGTGAAGCTGGTGATGCTGTTTGTGGAGTTGTTTAATCATCCTCTGCTGAGATCTTGAGTGATCTCTTTTTTCTGTTCTTGTTTCTCTTTCGTTCAGTGATTCAGTTTGTTAACAGCAGGTGTTCATCAATAATTCTCAATCATCACTCAATTACTAAACTAATTATGTCATGTCTGCAGAGAATGGCCCGGTGCAAAGACAACCTGAAGTGGTGGGTTTTCTTTTGAAAAGCATTTTCAGTCGCAGGACATTTTACAAATCAAAGATAAGTGTAGGAGTCTCACTAGCGCTCCACACGGGTGTTCTCTGTCTTTCTTGGGACAGTTCGCGAGAGAGGGGGTGGGGTTTTGCGTGATGTCCTCCTGCGAATGCAGACGCGATGGCTGGTTTACATTACACAGATCCGATCACAATGCGTCCTCGACTACCTCTGGACCAGGACACGCTGATCGGGTAATATTCTGATCAGAAGTGCGTTTACACTTGTCTTTTCAATGTGTATGTGGACAACATCCGGACTCAGGTCGCATGTTAATGCCAAGTGTATACGCAGCCATTGATTGGACGAACGCAGCATGTGACTTGTGTGCATAACAGATCTAGCATTGCACATCATCATCTTATGGACATGTTCCAGAGTGGATTTGTAATACTTCTAAAACCGCATTGTTTCTCACTTCACAAGTTGACAATATGTAGTAAAAGGCAGTCAAATACATTTCCAGGTCATAATGGCCGTCTCGGCGAGGTATTCATGTAAACAGTCAGCTAAAGAGGATGCAAACTGATGGGACAAAATAACTGACATGTTAAGTACATCAGTGCAAATGACAAGAAACGACTGTTTGACTGCTCTTGTTCTGGATCACTGCAGCACCTTTACTAAACCTGTAAATACTAGGGATGGGAAGATTCACCGATTCGCTCGGTGCATCGGCATAAAAAGTTAATGATGTGATGCATCGGTTTAAAAAAGTATGTATCGGATACAAGTTGGCATTTATATCGCGATGCATCGTTTCTAACATATTTGCATCGGTAAATTTTTATTTATTTATATATAATTACTAGTGGATGCGCTATACTTTGTTTAGAAAAAGTGTTTAGAAAGTGACCTGTGAGCAATATTTTATATGTAGATTGATTTCTCCTCTCTAAACTGCCACAAGAAATGATGTTTGTTCCCGCGGTCAGAAATGGCTAATACAGTAACAGTATGTCACATTATGAGATTGGCTTACCACGCAAGAGCAAAGCACACAGAGTGAGAACAACACCTAACATTCTTCTCCACGCTTTCGAAAATAAGACAAAAACATGTAACGTTACTTTTCTGCTCTAAAAGGAATGCCGATGCGAAGTCGTGTAAGAAAGCGGTGTGATGCTCGATGCCGAAGCTCCTAAACGTGTCACTTAACCCCCAAAAGATAAGAAATAAACAAATGAAAAAGTTGTTTGTTTCGTCTTTGCCTCGCCCTACTGTTGTTCGCTTGCAACAATTAAAAAGAGTATTCCTTGCAATGGCCCGTATCCGCGTCCCTCCTCCTCTTCTTCTAATGTTTATTGGCGGTTGGCAGACTAGTTACCGCCACCATCTGATCTGGAGTGTGGAGCATCGACGCATGTATATGTATCATATATGTCACACTAAATAATAATAATAATAGTCATAAAAATGAATAAATGAACATCATTATATTCTTATATAATTTCATGTATCTTTAAGATATTTTAACAAAGCAAATCTAATATTCTTATTCCTTTTTAGCTTACTTAATATGTCTTCTAACATCACTCTTCCACCTTCTTCTATTACTTTAGCTTCTAGCATTTGTCGTTCGTTGTTATATGCTCTACAATGCAACAGTACATGCTCTACAGTTTCAACAATCCCACAATGCATGCATAATCCATTCGGATGTTTCTTGATTCTATTTAGATTTCTATTTAATGCAGTATGTCCTATTTTAATTCTTATTATTACTGATTCTTCTCATCTTCTCAATCCCATGTCATTGTCACGTATTCCTACTTCCCTTTGAATGCTATATAGATGTCGTCCAGTCTTCTCTTTCTCCCAAAGTTCCTGCCATGCATTTATAAGAGCTTTCCTAATTATTATTTTTGCTTCTGCCGTACTCATTTTTATGTCAATTCCTATCTGATTCAAGTTCAAAGAATTCTTAGCATGCTTATCTGCCTTCTCATTTCCTTCAACTCCAACATGTGCTGGAACCCAAATAAATGAAATAAAAATGCCCTGATTTTTCATTCTATATATATACTGCAGTATTTCAAGTATGACATCTTGTAATAAACATCATTATATTCTTATATAATTTCCTGTATCTTTAAGATATTTCAACAAAGCAAATCTAATATTCTTATTCCTTTTTAGCTTACTTAATATATCTTCTAGCATCATGCTTCCACCTTCTTCTATTACTTTAGCTTCTAGCATTTGTCGTTCGTTGTTATATGCTCTACAATGCAACAGTACATGCTCTACAGTTTCACAAATCCCACAATGCATGCATAATCCATTCGGATGTTTCTTAATTCTATTTAAATTTCCATTCAATGCAGTATGTCCTATTTTAATTCTTATTATTACTGATTCTTCTCGTCTTCTTAATCCCATGTCGTTGTTACGTATTCCTACTTCCCTTTGAATTCTATATAGATGTCGTCCAGTCTTCTCTTTCTCCCAAAGTTTCTGCCATGCATTTATAAGAGCTTTCCTAATTATTATTTTTGCTTCTGCCTTACTAATTTTTATGTCAATTCCTATCTGATTCAAGTTCAAAGAATTCTTAGCATGCTTATCTGCCTTCTCATTTCCTTCAACTCCAACATGTGCTAGAACCCAAATAAATTAAATAAAAATGCCCAGATTTTTCATTCGATATATATATATATATATATACTGCAGTATTTCCAGTATGACATCTTGTCTGCAGTTAGACCTGATTGAATGCTCCTTAACGCATCCAGTGAATCTGAACATATTACCGCTTTTTTAATTCTATTTTCCTCTACCCACTGCAGAGCCATAACAATAGCTACCAACTCTGCTGTAAATACAGATAAAAAATCCGGGGTTCTTTTCTTAATAACTATTTCATAATGCGGAATAACTACTGCTATTCCTGTTTTCAGAGTTGCTGGATCTTTTGAACCATCTGTAAATATCTGCATCATATCATAATATTTCTGATCCATATTTTATTGGGTCACACTCCTGTTTCTTCACTTCATCTGTTAAATAAAGATCTACTATAGGCATCACAAACATCCACGGTGGAACTGCTGACATGTGTACTGTATTACTGAATTTTATAGTTTTTACATCTATCGATTGCCCCATTTCTGTGCCCACTCTTCAACTTTATTTATTGCAGCCTGAACTTTCTTAACTGTATATGATACATTTCGGCCTCTTTTCCAAAGCGCCCCATCATCCGCATATAACGATCTACCCATATCTTGCTGTAAATCATTGAATATATCATTTATCATTATATTGAATAGAAGAGGGCTACACACACTCCCTTGAGGAGTTCCATTTTCAACTGCATAAACAGTAGAACAAGATGTTCCCACTCTAACCTGAATTTTCCTCTCAAATAAAAAATCCAACACCCAGTTGTAAACTCTTCCTCTAATTCCCATATTCTTGAGTTTTATAAGTAGCCCTTCTTTCCATAACATGTCATAAGCTTTTTCCACATCAATAAAAACTGCAGTTACGACTTCTTTATTTATCTGTGCCTTTCTTATTTCTGATTCTACACATAATATTGAATCCTCTGTCGTTCTATAATTTAGCACATGTTTGATGCTAGTGCTATTGCTCTGTAATTTGTTGCTTCTGACCTATCTTTGCCAGGCTTTCCTACAGGGATAACTATTGAATGTTTCCATGCTGAAGGAAGTTTGCCCTCTGCCCATATTTTGTTGTATAACTTCAGTAATTTAAAAAGTGCTACATCTGATAATTTTCCTATCATACTATAACATATCTCGTCCTGCCCAGGAGAAGTTTCTTTTACTTTAGCAATTGCTCTTTTTAATTCATAAAGTGAAAAATCTGCATCTAGCGGGTTTCCACTTGCTTCACACTTATTCAAAATATCAGGATTTTCTCTCCTAACTCTCTCTCTACACTCCTTAGCCTCTTCAGTCAAATTACTACTACAATTTACTTTTGCAAATACTTTAGCTAGCATCTCTGCCTTCTCTTTATTTGAAACTGCAATTTCATTTCCATTCTTTAATACTGGCATGTTAAAATTCTTGCAAATACCTCCCATCCTTCTAATCATACTCCAAATATCTGAAATCTGTATATCCCATCCAATATTATTACAGTAATTTCTCCAATAGTTTCTTTTAGCTGTTTTAATAGTTTTCCTTACTATAGCTTGTGCTTTCTTATACTTTATAAGGTCAGAGTATAAATAAGATGATTTAACTTTCTTAAATGCTCTATTCCTTTGTTGTATAACTTCTTCACACTTTTTATTCCACCATGGAACTGACTTCCTTTTCCTAACTGTTGTTTTCTTTCCTATTATCTCTGTCGCTGTTTTATGTATAATATTACTTATTTTTTCATTATATTCTTCTATTCCATCTTCCTGGTCTTCCATTTCAATAATTCTATTACTACAAATATAACTGAATACTTCCCATCCTGCATTCTTTAATTTCCATCTTTCTAGGTTTCCTTGTTCTGCCTTTTGTATTCTAACACCAATTCTGCTTTTTACTGGATAATGATCACTCCCTACTGTTGTTTCCTTCAAAACTTTCCATGTACATATCTTTGCCATATTTTCTGATACCAATGTAAGATCTAGTACTGACTCCTGGCCATTTACAATGTTCACCCTTGTTCCTGATCCATCATTAATACACACCAGTCCATTTTCATCCAATAATTCTTCAATTACTTTACCATTAAAATCTGTATTTTTACTACCCCATAAAGTGCTGTGACTATTAAAGTCACCACACCACACCACTTTATCCCCACTTAATTCCACCAACTCTTCTAATTTTTCTTTTTGTAATTTTTTACATGGGTTATATAAGTTGATCACCCTGACGTTACCTTTATCAGTCCAGATTTCTACCATAACAACTTCTTTTTCATTATTACTAATTTCTCTATACCTCACTCCTTGTTCAATAAAAGTTACTACACCTCCACCTGTTCCTATTTCCCTGTCTTTCCTTACATTTTCATAGCCTTCAATTCTAAAATCAAGATGAGGTTTTAACCATGTTTCTTGTACACAAATAACCTTTGGTTTCTGTTGTAAATCTTCAATATACTTTTTAAATTCCTGTCCATTTGCTAAAAGACTCCTTGCATTCCACTGAATTATCTCAAAATACATTATGTACCTACCCCATTAGTAGCCTGCGAACCTTGGGGACCACCTACAAGTGCTTCTTTAACCGACTCTACTGTTGTTTCTCTTATGTCCAAATATTTCTCAGCTGCTCTAATTATTATCTTAATTCTTTCTGTTCTACTTGTCATTGGAGCCGAGCAATTAATCACCTCTGCCACGAATGTTACAAATTTAATTTTATCAACCACTAATGAATCCTTGTTGATTCTGCACTGATTCTTTTGATTTTGGATTTTCACGCTTGTAGCTTCATTTATTTTTGGTGCTTCACTACTTTTCACTCTTTTAATAGCATCAGCATATGATATTCCTTCTGTCATCTTGACATTTTGGACTTTTATTGCCCTTTTCCTGACTTCACATCCTCCATATGCTGAGCTATGTTCTCCCCCGCAGTTACAGCATTGCAGTTTAACATTTTCTCCACACTCCCCATATTGATGTTCTCCTGCACATTTACCACACCTTTGCCTACCTTTGCATACAGCAGCCACATGACCATATCTTTGGCATTTAAAGCATCTCAACGGCGGTGCTACATATTCCCTTACACTGTAGCTCATAAACCCAACCATCACTCTTGTTGGCAATACTTCTTCTTCGAACTGGATCATTACAGACAAACTGTCTTTCCTCACCCCATCCCTTGTATACTGCATCCGTTTAACTTTGCAAACCTTTGCTCCAGTTAAGCTCTTTTTAATCTCATCCTCTGATACTTCTGTTGGAATTCCATATATGACACCTTTAGTTGTTTTCCTCTCTTCCCATTTTGAGCATTTTACAGAATTACTTGCCAGTGTTTTTAATCGCAATGCTTTTTCTCTCTGCTTTTCATCTCTGCATATTAGCATTATATTTCCGTCACGTAGTGTTTTTGCATACTTAATGTTCCCTAGTTTCATTTTGAGTGCTTCCGTTATCTTTAATGGGTTCTTTGATCCAGGCACTTCAAATTTAATGATAACCTTATGTTCTTCCTTCCTTTCCATGATTCTTCGACTACTTTCCTCATTATCACTATCCGTATTATGTTGATGTACTTTCTTCCTTTTCCTATTTACTAGGTTCCACTCCATTTCAGTCCTACCTCCCTCACCAGCTTCTTCCATCCATTCCTCCTGTTCACTTCCTGATCCATCGTCACTTCCTACCATCTCAGCTCCAGTCACAGTTCAGTCGGCTGTGTCGATCTCCGCTGCTGCTGCTATTTGAAGCTCTGGATGGGTGATTGTAACCCAATCCAGTGTTGCCAGAACTCGCGAGAAAAGCAAGCAACCTGGTCTGACGAGGAAACAAGTGAAAAGTGACGTATAATTACAGGGATATGGCAACACGGACCCAGTCCCAGACGACTGTCAAAGCCAAGCCGTTGGTTGCCAGATGTTGGTGAAACCCGAATCATTCATTATTTTAAAACGCATCAGTTGTCTTTAAAGATTTTTCCTTTTTAATTATGTTTTAATGCAGTCAGTAAAATGATTTGTAATAAAAGTAGAAGACTAAAAATCCACCGAAACCTGATTATTTAAAAAACGCATTATTATTTTAAATATTATTTTTAATAAAAAAAAAAAATGTTTTGTCTTTATCTATTAATGATTAAACCACTTTATTATTATTATTATTATTATTATTTTTAAATAATAAAAGTACAATGTATTTAATGCGTGGTAGTTGTAAGCTAAGCAGTGTGAGATCTTTTATAGAAATCAAATTTAATTCATGCTTATATTAAAGGGGTCATATGATGCTTTTTTAAAGATCATTCTTTTGTGTATTTGGTGTAACAGAATATGTTGACATGCTTTAATGTTCAAAAAACACATTATTTTTCAAATACTGTACATTATTGTAGGTCCTATATGCCCCGCCTCTCTCAAACGCTTCGTTGCGTACACACACACACACACACACACACACACGATGCGCAAAACTCCGCATTTGAACAGTCAATAGCAAATACTTAAACTAATAACAAAACAGTAGCTGATTCAGAAGCGCCAGATTGTCATAGCAAAGTCAGAATTACCTCCTCTCCTAGGTTCACGAAACGGTCGTCCATAAAATGCATTGCTGTTCTGTTGTAAGTAATCTTAAAGATTCCTAAATGCATCTACTTCCGGAAGGCCAAATAAAGTGCTTTTGCCTAGAAACACAGTGTCTCCCTGACATGGCTGCTTCAACACTAAAACCACGCCTTCTTTCTTTGCGTGAACATTTGGGACTCATTATGCAAATATTGCCACATAGTGAGGTAGATATGTGGGAGCGTGTTAGAACGAGCCGTTTTAGGGGGGCGTGGCAGAGTCTTAACTTTGATAAAGAATATCTCTTTGGTTTTGAGACTTTAGTCTTTGCAACTTCAGGGATCTTATCTATGCACAATCAGCTTGTAACACTCCAAAGAGAAAGGAAAACTCGAAATCGCATCATATGACCCCTTTAAAAAAAAAACCTTGAAAGATCCCCTAAAATAACTTTTAATATTATCACTTGATAGTATCAAGATTATAATAGGTACAAGTTGATGAACATAAATTAGCATATAAAAGGTCCTGTCTAGTCGGTTAGCCATGCTTGTCTTTTGTGATGCCTGAAGCTCGATCAGATCAGAAGTTAGGGGTCATGTATTCATTGTGATTGGTTGATCAGGGACCAATCAGTGAACAGACAGTAATAGTATTACAAAAATGAAAAAAAAAAAAAAAAAAAAAAAGATTTCAGTGGTCCAAGG
>NW_015630989.1:32298-36554 GCF_001515625.1 Sinocyclocheilus rhinocerous
TCTTCTTCTTCTTCTGTTTATTGGCGGTTGGCAGACTAGCTTATTAGTGCATTACCGCCACCATCTGAACTGGAGTGTGGAGCATCGATGCATGTATATGTATCACATATGAATGTATATCATACTAAATAATAATACTAATAATAAATAAACATCATTATATTCTTATATAATTTCCTGTATCTTTAAGATATTTCAACAAAGCAAATCTAATATTCTTATTCCTTTTTAGCTTACTTAATATATCTTCTAGCATCATGCTTCCACCTTCTTCTATTACTTTAGCTTCTAGCATTTGTCGTTCGTTGTTATATGCTCTACAATGCAACAGTACATGCTCTACAGTTTCACAAATCCCACAATGCATGCATAATCCATTCGGATGTTTCTTAATTCTATTTAAATTTCCATTCAATGCAGTATGTCCTATTTTAATTCTTATTATTACTGATTCTTCTCGTCTTCTTAATCCCATGTCGTTGTTACGTATTCCTACTTCCCTTTGAATTCTATATAGATGTCGTCCAGTCTTCTCTTTCTCCCAAAGTTTCTGCCATGCATTTATAAGAGCTTTCCTAATTATTATTTTTGCTTCTGCCTTACTAATTTTTATGTCAATTCCTATCTGATTCAAGTTCAAAGAATTCTTAGCATGCTTATCTGCCTTCTCATTTCCTTCAACTCCAACATGTGCTGGAACCCAAATAAATGAAATAAAAATGCCCTGATTTTTCATTCTATATATATACTGCAGTATTTCAAGTATGACATCTTGTCTGCAGTTAGACTGGCCTGATTGGATGCTCTTTAACGCAGCCAATGAATCTGAACATATTACTGCTTTTTTAATTCTATTTTCCTCTACCCACTGGAGAGCCATAACAATAGCTACCAACTCTGCTGTAAATACAGATAAAAAATCCGGGGTTCTTTTCTTAATAACTATTTCATAATGCGGAATAACTACTGCTATTCCTGTTTTCATAGTTTCTGGATCTTTTGAACCATCAGTAAATATCTGTATCATATCATAATACTTCTGATCCATATATTTATTAACTCTTATTTTTATTGGATCACAATCCTGTTTCTTCACTTCATCTGTTAAATAAAGATCTACTATAGGCATTACAAACATCCACGGTGGAACTGCTGACATGTGTACTGTATTACTGAATTTTATATTTTTTACATCTATCAATTCCGCTATTTCCTCCATTTCTTGTCCAATATTCTTAATATTACTTTTTCCATATTCCCAACTTTTTAAAAATATTGCTTTAGTAGGGTGTTCATTGTTGTGCCCCATCAAAGATGCCCAATATACCATTTTCAGTTGTTTACGTCTTATTTCCAACGGCATTTCTCCCATTTCAACTTGCAAGGAAGCTCTAGGGGAAGTTTTAAATGCCCCACAACATATTCTCAAAGCCTGCGTCTGTACTGCATCTACTTTTTTTAGTAGAGACTTACTCGCCGACCCATAAATCATACTACCATAATCTATTGCTGATCGGATGATAGCCATATATATATTCCTAAGAGAACTTCTACTGGCACCCCAATCACTACCTGCTAGACATCGCATAACATTCAGCGCCTTTTTGCACTTGGTCAGCAGTTTTTCTACATGTGTATTAAAAGTCAATCTTGAGTCCAACCACACTCCAAGAAATTTTACCACTGACACCTGTTCCAGAAGCTGTCCATATAATGATAAATTAATATTAATATTTCTCTTTTTTGTAAAACAAATGATTTGTGTTTTGGCTACTGATATTCGAAAACCCCATTTCAGTGCCCACTCTTCAACTTTATTTATTGCAGCCTGAACTTTCTTAACTGTATATGATACATTTCGGCCTCTTTTCCAAAGCGCCCCATCATCCGCATATAACGATCTACCCATATCTTGCTGTAAATCATTGAATATATCATTTATCATTATATTGAATAGAAGAGGGCTACACACACTCCCTTGAGGAGTTCCATTTTCAACTGCATAAACAGTAGAACAAGATGTTCCCACTCTAACCTGAATTTTCCTCTCAAATAAAAAATCCAACACCCAGTTATAAATTCTTCCTCTAATTCCCATATTCTTGAGTTTTATAAGTAGCCCTTCTTTCCATAACATGTCATAAGCTTTTTCCACATCAATAAAAACTGCAATTACGACTTCTTTATTTATCTGTGCCTTTCTTATTTCTGATTCTAAACATAATATTGAATCCATTGTCGTTCTACCTTTCCGGAAGCCACTTTGATGAGGAGTAAAAAGACCTCTGTTTTCTATTACATATGTAAGCCTATTTGTAATCATTCTCTCCATAATTTTGCACATGTTTGATGTTAGTGCTATTGGTCTATAATTTGTTGCTTCTGACCTATCTTTGCCAGGCTTTCCTACAGGGATAACTATTGAATGTTTCCATGCTGAAGGAAGTTTGCCCTCTGCCCATATTTTGTTGTATAACTTCAGTAATTTAAAAAGTGCTACATCTGATAATTTTCCTATCATACTATAACATATCTCGTCCTGCCCAGGAGAAGTTTCTTTTACTTTAGCAATTGCTCTTTTTAATTCATAGAGTGAACAATCTACATCTTCACACATATTCTTCTTCTTCTTCATCATCTTCTGTGGATTTATTGGCGGGTCGCACACCAGCTTTTAGGTGCATGTGCTGGAGTGTGAAGTGATTTCAGTCTATCATGATAACTATATTCTATTCTTAAGTCCACTATTCTTGATGAATTTTTAAATTGTCTTTATTATTTTACCAGATCCTTGTATTGTGTTTAATATGTTGCAGATTGAAAATTCATTGCATCCTAAGTTCTGTAATTCTCTTTGTAGTCCATTCCTTTCCTGTTCATACCTGTGGAAATGATCTGGCTGCGTCTTTAATGTGTGCATTATTAGTAAATCACCCGCAGACAGTACATTAAAATCTGTAACACATTACTTGCAGACAGCGTTTAAGCTAAATCAGTGTTTGTCCACTAGAGGACAGACGTGATCAGACAGGCCTAATAATACCAACAGCACATCAGTATATGACCCTTTATTCATTGAGCAGATCATTTTATCCAAATGACTTACAGATGAGAATAAAACAATCAAAAGCAATTATTCCAAGGCAAAATACAATAAAAGTAGAGGAATACAAAAACCAAGATCATTTAAAGAGAACAGTCAGGAAACAGATCCCAAGCAAGTCAAGTCACCTTTATTTATATAGCGCTTTTAACAATACAGATTGTGTCAAAGCAAGCTCATTCAGACAATACTAAATATTGCGTTCTCTTATAAAAAGAGAACGCAACCGACCTTGCCCCCCTTCCCCTCTTTTGCCCCACGCACCACTGAACTCTGACGGACTCTCCCACTCCCCCCTCCCAAATACTCACACACACTGTCACTTTAATCAGTCTGAATAAGCTCTTTTGCACTACAATCATTATATCTGCACTGTTGTTTACTTCACTGGTTGCACTCTATCTGCCATGCACCTTGTGCTGCTTTATATATATATTTTTTTACATTTTACCTTATTTGTATAGTTCTATTTTATATTTAATCTGTATCTATCTGTATTTATGTTCTACTGTTAGTGTTATCTGTATGCACCAAGGGTCTGAGAGTAACGCAATTTCAATTCTCTGTGTGTATGTGCTGTACATGTGGAAGAATTGACAATAAAGCAGACTTGACTTAAAAAACATTCAGTAACAAATAACAACACAGTACTTCTGTATACTACGGTATAAAGTTACTGATGCAGTAAAGTACATTCATGTCTAACAAAATATATACAAGTTGAACCAAGTACTGTTATAAATCAGTTTTATAACAGTAATAAAATAATAATAGTAATAAAATTGCCGCTGCAAGATTAATCTTTAATGAGCCGAAAAGAACGCACGTCACACCTCTGTTCATCAATTTGCACTGGCTACCAGTAGCTGCTCGCATTAAATTCAAGGCATTAATGTTTGCCTACAAAACCACCACTGGCTCTGCACCCCTTTACCTAAATTCATTACTTCAGAGTTATGTGCCTCTAGAAGCTTGCGTTCTGCAAGTGAACGGCGTATTATTGTGCCATCTCAAAGAGGCACAAAATCACTGTGGCGAGGGGGGCGTGGTTCAGCGAAGTCTGCAGAGAGGGGCGGAAGACGAGCGGTGAGTAAGTAGGTTAAGTGCAAAATGATGAACACCTGTGTCTGATTTCAGTAATTGGCCTGGAGAA
>NW_015630989.1:41173-42128 GCF_001515625.1 Sinocyclocheilus rhinocerous
GAGGTCTGGGGGGGCGATACTGGCTATCGGGAACACCTGGACATTCCATTCAAGTGGGCCGATCGCCGAAATGAAGGAGACCTCACTGATATTAGGCGCTGTTTTTAAATTACAGCGCATGCGAAGCCGCATAAAGTTAATACTCTAAAAGCACGAAGCAGCGCTACCCGATGCATCCGCCAGCCACGCGTCAAAGCAGAGCGGGATCAGTCTCCCGCACAGTGCTGACAAACGTGCGCCGTGCTTCTGCTACGATTTATAAGTGATAAATATATTTGCACTGTTGTTTACTTCACTGATTTGCACTCTTATTTGCCATGTGCCTTGTGCTGCTTTATGTATTTTTTTATATGTTTTTTTTACATTTTACCTTATTTGTATAGTTCTATTTTATATTTAATCTGTATCTATCTGTATTTATGTTCTACTGTTAGTGTTATCTGTATGCACCAAGGGTCTGAGAGTAACGCAATTTCAATTCTCTGTGTGTATGTGCTGTACATGTGGAAGAATTGACAATAAAGCAGACTTGACTTAAAAAACATTCAGTAACAAATAACAACACAGTACTTCTGTATACTACGGTATAAAGTTACTGATGCAGTAAAGTACATTCATGTCTAACAAAATATATACAAGTTGAACCAAGTACTGTTATAAATCAGTTTTATAACAGTAATAAAATAATAATAGTAATAAAATTGCCGCTGCAAGATTAATCTTTAATGAGCCGAAAAGAACGCACGTCACACCTCTGTTCATCAATTTGCACTGGCTACCAGTAGCTGCTCGCATTAAATTCAAGGCATTAATGTTTGCCTACAAAACCACAACTGGCTCTGCACCCCTTTACCTAAATTCATTACTTCAGAGTTATGTGCCCTATAGAAGCTTACGTTCTGCAAGTGAACGGCGTATTATTGTGCCATCCCAAAGAGGCACAAAATCACTTTCA
>NW_015630989.1:42648-43041 GCF_001515625.1 Sinocyclocheilus rhinocerous
TTGCTACGTGTACTGCGTTAGGCTAACCGAGACTTGTCATTTGCACTTATATATTGTTGCTCTTTTGTTAGTTTTGATTGCTTCTGTTGTCCTCATTTGTAAGTCGCTTTGGATAAAAGCATCTGCTAAATGACTAAATGTAATGTAAATGTAAATAACTTTTTATTCCACAAGCACCAAAGTAAAAGAGTTAATAATAAGTTTACACTCATTGGGTATGTAATTTCATACAACAATGTGCAATACTGTCTGAATTCAGTTTCTATTACTGTAATGTTTTTGATATTTATATTAAAGGGACACCCTCCAGCTCAGACCCCCATCAGGATTTATTCACTCCCTGAAAGCAAACAAAGCAAACACAGCTTAAAAAGTTGATATTTATGTTCAAAG
>NW_015630990.1:0-61834 GCF_001515625.1 Sinocyclocheilus rhinocerous
ACACATATATTATGTAAACAAAAACTTTTATTTCGGATGCGATTATTCGCGATTAATCGGTTGACAGCACTAGTTATTATTATTTTTTGGTCCTGTTTTAATAGTAATATTTAAAGAAATACATTAAAGTGTGGATAAGAGGCAGATTTAAAAATATGTTTGTATTTTATGTATATAATTCAACAATATGATCAATGACAGTGATACTCTTACAAATGGATCATCTTTGGAGAGTTTAAATTATGTGTTTTCCTTATCAACTTGTCTTGCTGTGCATACATATAGTCATGATCTGAAGATGTAGGATGTTTTGTATTGACTAACATTAATATGCACACATAAAATGTAATTATTTATATTATGGGGCTTTTTCCATTTACTGTTACATTTATCACATACCACTGTTACTAATATATAGTTATGACTGTTTACAATATGAAAAATAGAAAATCTGCCTTTTTGAATTACTAGTTTAATTGCATCTCTTATATTGAACGAACAAAAGTTTTTATTAAAATAATTATTCGTTATTACAAGTTTTACAAGTATTTAAAAAGGGAGAGTGAAAAACATATACTGTATAGAATCTCAAGCACCTAGAATAAAAAAAAGAATATAAAAAGCTACACGTAATTACTTTTTTAGACATATTATACATGTTTAAACTAGAAAGTACTTCTAATATGTAAAAGCTATGGATTTGAGAAAAAAATTCAATTTTTTAAATTTTTAAAATTTTTTCCAAAAACATTTGAATAAATAAGTATTATGGCTGACCTGTGAAAGTATAATGGAAGCCTGGTTTGATTGTGTTCGGCCTGATAAATGTCTATGCTTATGTAAAAGAGCATCAGTACTTTCACAACCACATTACTCATAAGAATTGCAATTTTTGGCACAGAAAGTGGTGATATGTAGTCTTGCAAGATAGATGGGAAGTTAAGCCCAATTTTCCTGCAGGGAGTAGACAATGACTCATTGGACCAGATGTAGGACCAGCTGAGAGATGGAGACAGCGCATTACCCACCCTTCGTTTCGATAAACCTCTTTTTGATGGCGAGAGGATGCAAAAATACCACACTTGGAGCATTGTCACAGTGCTTATCTCTCTCTATGAACAAAAGGCAGCATTCCGTATGTGTTCCCTGGTGAGGGCGTTTCCTGTGGAGGGGAAATGCCTGGACAGATCATGGAAGTCAGTAAGGGATTGCCGCACAGAGCACTTCCTCTGCACAACCTTATCAGTGCTTTTTGTTTAATACCACGTCCATGCTCCCACTCATAGAGATGCACAACAAAGGGCCGTATGTCAAAGATGGAGTGCTATACTAGCCGTCAAACCACTTTGTTTGGGGCATGTTTTCACTCCTCTTGTGAGAACTGATTTCCAGTTTGAACAAAATAAGATATTTTGAAGAATGTTTAAACTGGTTTTGTGTAAAATTAATATGTAAGTTTTGAATGGCCATTAAGTGAGAATTAAATTAAATTAAATTAAATTAAATTTTATTATTTTTATTTTATTTTATTTTATTATTATTATTATTTTTTTTTAAATTTATTTTTATTTAAAAAAAAAAAAAAAGTTTTATTCGGTAAGGATGCATGAAATATAACAAAAGTGACAG
Source organism: Sinocyclocheilus rhinocerous (assembly GCF_001515625.1). NCBI lineage: Eukaryota > Metazoa > Chordata > Actinopteri > Cypriniformes > Cyprinidae > Sinocyclocheilus > Sinocyclocheilus rhinocerous. Next base: position 1,630 of record NW_015630990.1, read on the forward strand.
TAAAGACATTTATAATTTTATAATTTTGTCCCTAACTGCATTGACAAAACTTTGACTTGATCACATAGATCCAAAATGTCAACTTCTTCATGAGTTTAAAATACAGAAAACCAAAATGCTTTGCAATTTTAAGACAAATGAACAATATTAAGCAAGCTTGTCATTACATTAACCATTTTTAATGTTTTTTGGCTTTATCCCTTAGTGTGTCCCGTGTTTCTGCAGTCAGTTATCAGAGCAGTTTGGGCTCATAGTAGTGGAGGAAGAGCTGGAGCTGGCAAGGAGTTTAGACTTCATAGGGGGAGTCAGTGCCCTCCAGACATATAAGGTGAAACTTATTGCATGGTTTGTGATGAAGTAGACAAGGGTTTGAAGCAGTGAACACTGAAAATGAAAAAAAAAAAAAAAGTTGCTTTCAAAAACATCTATTATTTTGAGAGGTCTTTTAATCAAGTGGGAAATTTATATGCTGGTAAGCTTAAGATTATCATAAGAATATGATAATAATTAGACTAAAAAAAAAAAAAGGTGGCTCTACTGACTCTGACCAATAAGCAACAACATAGCAACATGGTACTAAAAACTACTGTTAATACTTTCACATCCAGATAGCAACATGATTTATATATCATATTAAACATATTAAAAACCTTTCATGAACCTCCTGCACAGCAACATACTAAACACAACCCAGACCTCCCTGGCAACCACATAGCAACATGCTAAAAGCCAACAGAGCCCCATATGGGCTATAGCAAGCAACATACTCAAAACCACTGAGCAACCATGTAGCAATGGCATAGCAAACATCCACAACCCTTCTGTGACTTTTGAACAGGTAAGCACTACTGATTTTCTTTTTCAAAATATAATAATATCTATTTTGCTATCTTCTATTTTTATGTTGTTTGAACTTTCTTTTTTGGCAATATCCTGCATTCTTAAATCAGATTTCCTTTTCAAATGCTGAGCCTGTATATTGCTTTATTGTGGTTATTTATTAGCTTGTCTTATTCGTAGCTGTACACTGTGCAGGAATAATGATTCCAGCATTCACAAATTAAAAAAAAAATATGAGTTACATTTAATACAAGATGCAATAACAGTTTGAAGACTTCAGTATTGGCTCATAATTGTTTAATGATTATATGAACATAGCAATCTAATCTTTTTAGGGTTTTTACACACTTGAAATCCCTTACGAAAATTACCCATAGTTTTAATACAATAAAAGTGCAGTAACTCTTTTTTGGCATATTTATTATCATTTGCATAACCGATAGTTTTCCTACAAATACTATGGCTAAACTATGGTTAGTGTAGCAAAACCATGGTTAATTTGTGGTTACCATGGTTTAACTATAGTAACCATGGTTTTTTGGTTTTATTTGTAGTAAAACCATAGTTAATTTCCATAAGGGATAGTTAACCCTGCGTCTTTCTAAACCCAGGTAAACTGAATCCTGTTTCACATTTCATACAGCTCATAATTTACCCAGGGTTAACAATTAATCCTGGTATAAAGTGACCTTTCACACATTGTACAATTCTAAACCTGGGCTAAACGTTCTTATTTGGATATCTGCATTACATTACATTACATTTAGTCATTTAGCAGGCGCTTTTATCCAAAGATACTTTCAAATGAAGGCAAAAGAAGCAATCAAAACCAACAAAAGAACAATAATATGTAAGTGCTGTGACAAGTCTTGGTTAGTCTTACGCAGTACACGTAGTAGGCCTAAGGGTTTTTCTTTTTTAATAATAAATAAAAAGAGAACAAGTCAAAATAATATAAAAAGAACAAAGAACGTAAAGGACTGTTATCAAGTTGGTCCAGAATGGACTTTTTAGACTACAAAGGTAAGAATTAAATGTCCTTTTCTTTACTCCAACTGATGCGTTTTCCAGCACCTTTTGCCATTTTCTCCTCAAACACTAAAACAACTGTTTATACAAAACATGCATTAAAAGTTTCACATAAACATCAACCAACCAATCAAAATGATGTGCAATTTGATGTGCAATTTCCATGAAATAAAAATGAACCCTATTTTGTAAATGCATGTTATAGGGTCTTATTGTGAACAATCTATCGACATATATGTTTAATTATTTTGCAATGTAATGTAATCAAAATTTCATAACGCAATATTCTTGGAAAAACAATAGACTTTAAATATTTAGTCCGCCTAAACTCCAAACCCCCAAAAATCAGCATCAAGCTTGCATTAATTTTTGAGTAAAATGCCTACATCTCAAATATAGAACCAAGTCCCCTGCTTGATATTTTTTCAATAATGCGTTACACTCGGATGTAGGTCACCACGGAAAAAAAAAAAGATCTGTTACTTCTGTTTCACTGTTACTTTAGTACAAAAAAACCCCCACCTATTTATTAAGTATCTTGTTTGCACATTCAAACATGCGCACTGATAAGAGTGGTGGCTCAGGATTTGGGGGTTGTGCAGTGCTTGGAAATTGTACCGAGAGGCCAGGTGACAGAGGTGTGCAGACAGCTGTAGGGGGCCGGCGTTACCGAGGCGCAGGTGTACCGCGCCTGGCCTTGAGAGCGAGGTAAAATCTGCCCATATCCCAGAGGGGCTCGTCCCCACTTCCTCATTCAATCTCCGCTGACTCTAATATCGCCATATACTCTATCTTTTATGCACAGGCACTGCATGCTATTGAAACATCACACAGATAGTCACATAGATATGCATCTGCCCATTTATTTAGGTATATATTTTATATATCTGCCAAGAATCTGTAGCAGCTCATTAGATTATCAGTATGGGCGTTTCACAGTCACAGCACATTTTAGAAGCAGAAGACAGATGCTCAAACACAAAGAGAATTCCTCCTTGATATGTATCACAGCAGACAATGTGTTTTTGAATGCAATCAGTGTTTATCCTAGTGTACCTGTCAAGGCTCCTTTCCTGCCTGGAGGCCATTTGCAAGCCACACTTCCACTTTCATCCCCCAGCTGCCGGGAGAGCGTGCAGCTAATCCCAAAAGACCGGCTGCAACGTCCCCGGGAAAATCACTGGGCTTACCTGATCCAGCACTGAATTAATCTCCTTCTCCTTTGGGAGGGGAACAAAGCACAGTTTGGTCCAGGAGGGACAGTGAGAGTGAGGAGGGAGGTTCCATGCACGTCCTCGGCATTGCACAACGCTTACACCCCCTCCCAGCTGCTGCTGCCTGTGCCACCATGTATCACATCTCCAAAAAAATGCTGCTTTTAGCTATTTTGCTTATCTCTATTATTTTTTTGTTGAGGAAGCTCGCTCTTTAAGGGCCACAGAATGAGCAATTTTAGTTTACTGTGGAAAAATAGCATAAATTGTTATGTCAATGTGGTAAATTTATGAAAACTACCTCAATATAATAATTAGCTGAATCCTTCATTGCTTTTTCCTCTCACAATGTTACCATTGGGATCAAATCACCTTCACAGTACAAAGCTGCCAACACGATGATGCCTTTAGAGATATTTATATCAGAAGTTATTTTATTGACAGTAGACCTGTGCAGAGACACGATGAGAGGGATATAATATGAATAGCAGTCATTTATTTGCTAAAAAAAAAAATAGCCAGAGAATTGCGCTGACGAAGAAAATGAAGAAAAGCAAGACTATCTTCATGATTCGGGAAGCCCTTGTCTGAAAGTTTGCTGGCCAGGAAAATTAGGTTTGTGACAGACAGCAAGACATTTTTTTTTTTAAGTTTATAATTTTATTTAGCAAGGATTCATTTCATAAAGACATTTGCATTATTACAAAAAATGCTGTTTTTCAGAACTTTCTACTTCTGTGATCAAAAATAATAATAGATGTTTTTCGCAAGTCTAAAGGATCATGTGAGACTAAAGACTGGAGTAATGGTTAGTACTCTTAACCTTTGGGAAGGTTACTTTAGAAATGTAATAGGTTACAGATTACAAGTTACCCTATTTAAAATGTAATAAGCAGTGTAATAAGTAATAACTGATTACATTTGATTACTTTTCTAAATTTCTAACAACATTTTTGTTTTCAACCATTAATCAGTTAACCCCTTAACTGTCACCCCCCATTTTTTAAAATAGGCATGCAGGTGCACTATCCAAACTTAAATTGTTGTAATTTATAAACACTTTGGAATACAGACATAAGTTTGGTCTCTGGAAATCAGTAGATTATCTCAAAAGTGGAATTTAAAAAAAAAATTTAAGTATCAAAAAGTTATGGTAGTTTACATTTACTGTAACGAAAATGCACTATATTAATTTTATTTTATTTTATATATAATAAATATTTTACATAACAGGTTTTACTCTAACTCAACTCTCAGACAGGTTGTAACCTATAAGCTCAGCAGCAATGTGGATTGATTTAATTGGCACTGCAAATTCAAACAAGAGAACCAATCAAAATGTCTTCAATCAAATCAAAATGGCAGGAGGCATCATGCACATCAAAAACAGGCAAAGCAACAAATTAATATTATTCAACATATCCTAGTTTTTTACAGAACATATTCTGCCCCTTTGTAATCGTTAACATTTTTAGTTACAAGTAACTGTAATTTAATTACACATTTTTTTTCTCAGTAACTTTAACGGATTACAGTTACATTTATTTTGTAATTAAATTACGTAACAGCATCCCAACACTGCTCTTAACTCTTTTGAATATATTTTAGCATATTTAAATCCATTCCTCAGATTTCCCTCCAAAATCAGCAGAGAAAATGTGATTCCACAAAGTACGTCTGGGTCTGATTATAAATAGGGAAAAATATAAGTATTCTTTCAGTCATAAATCTCACTGTTTATTAGGGACAGAAACATATGATACATGTTGGCTGGGCAACATGTATGTTTTTACACTGACATCAGCAATAACCTTAATGACTTCATCCTAATGAAAATCAATTTTCTAGCTGAGGTAAGTTTTCATGACAAATGGGACCTGATCCCAAAAGACAGACATGGAATATTCTATCTACTCCCTTTTTAATCAAATTATCCTTTCACCAAACCAGATCAAGACCCATTGTTTACATTGACAAAAAACAAAAGAGAAAGAAGCATGTTTTCTTTGCCAAAAAAAAATCCTGCTTTGACAACCTTTGAGGGTGGAGATCAACTCTGGGGACTATCAGTGAGGGGCGTTATGGGTGTGAAGCAACACTGACATCATAGATACATCCTCAAAGGTGTGGTAGTGGGCAGAGAGAGAAAGAACTGGCCAAAACCACACTCTTCTGACGTCTGTGATGACCTCAGTGAAAACAGTGTGATGAGTGGAGACACTCTCCACCAGCAAAGCAAACATTCGACTGGGGGCTGCTCTTGTGTGCCTTTGGATGGGCGAATGGCTGCCAAATATTTGTTGTTCTGTCCTGTTCCTTTCTACATGGGTCCAGCCACTGCTGATAGACTGTTGCTCATCTCCCACGTCGCATGTCTGGATTGAACTTTGCCTTGGGAGGAGCAGTGTTAAAAGCCTGTTTTGAAGTCCTTTGAGTGGCCCATCTGTTTGAAAACAAGGTGCAACTATCATGTGGACAAACTCGCGCAAGCTCTGCTGAGTAGACAACATTGTAAAGGAGTGCAACGATGGACGCACCCTCAACTAATTTCACAACCCACCAACATCTCATAGCGCTGACACCACACCCTTCTAACTAATAACAAACCCCCTCCACCCTTACACCACAACTCAGCAGCTCTCATCATGCTCACACAAACACCTAATATCTCACACTTTTTGGGGCCTTTAAGATCATTGAAGTTGCTTTGTACAGATGCTGAACTTTCCAGATGAGGTTTCTAGAGAAAGCACTGAGGCGTAATGGTCAGGCTCACTTAGGTTTCACATATCTGGCCACGAGCCCATGTGCTTGCTTTATAATTCCCTCTCTCTGTTTATCTTTATTTCACTCTCTCACTGCCTCCACCCCAGACCAGTTACTTTCTGTTTCTGAAGGAGGAACCAGTGCCATCAAGCACTATTTATAAGAGGGAAGAGAGAGGTGATTTATAGGGCATTAACTGGTGCTACTCTTAGGCAGATAGTTATCTGATCATGAGAAGAACAAGTGTAAATGCCCTCCAAGTAAGGCCGAGTTTTGTTATACATTTCTTGGTTAAATTTCAATTCACAAGCTCTTTATTTGAATTCCAGTTCATTTGAGTTGCAGTGTGCATTTTGCTTATATTTAAAAAAGACATCCTCTTTTAGCTGTTGCTGTAATTTATCCAGGGATCCTTCTATAACTTTATGAAAATATTAATGTTAAATATTAACAACATAATAATCATCATAACCAAAAACAAAAGTTTAAAGTAGCATTTCCAGTGTAAAATTGTTTTAAAGGGATAGTTAACCTTAAAAATGAAATTTTTGTCATTTTTTACTCACCCTCAAACCTGTATGAGTGTCTTTCCTCTGTTGAACATAAAAGAAGATATTTTAAAGAATGTGGGTAACAAACCAGTTGTTGGCCCCCATTGACTTCCATAGTATGGAGAAAAAATACAATGAAAGTCAATGAGACTAAGAAAAGAAAGCTCTGAATTTGTTCTATAACTTGACAGACTATTAAATCAAAGATGGTTCATGAGTTTGAGTCTTTTTAAATGATTCACTATAAGGGCCAGCTGACCATTACAATTTCTCTTAAAAAAAACCTAAAACTAGTCCACGTTTCTCCAGTCTTATCATTTTCTATTCCTAACATCTATTTTGCCTTAAAAAAAGTAGAGTAACTGATATATGGAGTTTCGGCAGCAGAGTTTCTTACCTCTTGCTTCCAGTCTCCAGTCCCCAGCCTGACTAATAATTGAAAGCCTGCATGGTTTCCCTGCGCACTGGGGCTGGGCTGGGCTTTGATTCAGGCAGTGTGGGCACTGCTGCTTCATCGCTCACTGGAGAGAACCTGAAACTGCTCTCTCCCACTCCACCTAGAGAGAACTCCTTTAGCCTCTTCACAGCACTAGTGGAGGAGGGCTGATTTCCCATTGTGCTTCATTAACCTTTCCTGGATCTCATCAGCATGGATTCATCAAGGTACATTTGAAGCATGTGCTCCAATGCCATCATCGAATGAGGGAGTAGATGTGTCTCTAGATATTGTGGTGACTAACTGCAAATAGATAAACTACAAATTAATAACCACAGATTAGACAGGCATATGCTTCCAAAGGAGGCCGGTGTGCCTCAGGTGTGGGTACTGGGCCATTTTTAATTTCTCCGTAACAGTTCGTATTACTGTTTGATCGCTGAATTAACACAACAAATGTGAGTCAGCAACTACATAACAGATATCTTTGTATGGACACAGATCTGAATTATTAGGAAGGGGCAGCAACGGTGAATAAGAGTATTGATCTAGCATCTTTAGGTGTACAGACTGACACTCCATTAATACTGGGGGTGGAAACACAGCCCTTAAACACAGCTTATCTTTTGTCAGGCTAAGTGTGCAGATGCAATTCAAGCATTCAAATGGTAAGGAAGGATGCGGTCTAATGTGAAAATAATGCGAAGCACATGTACGGCAGTGTGTGTCCACGGACTTGTGTATAGAGAGAGAGCAAGTGTGTGTTGGCTTTTTTAATGAGCACATACCCCTGCCCACTGCAACACAAACGATGAGAGGCTGTCAGCCCTAGTGGACTGGGGATGTGGAAATTGAATGGAGTCTTTCAGTTCTGTTGCTCATCTCCCCTGGGGTGAGAGACTTGTTACCATGGTTATGTTGGATTCCTGCAGCTAATGGGTGGGAGTAGCGTAGCTCTGGCAACCTGGCTCCTGTCTAGGGTGGAATAGACATCCTGAGAGCTGGGGGGTGTGGTGGCAGGACTCTAGGACATGGGAGGTCACACACTGACAGGATTGCACAAAGACACACACGGGCACTGTTAGCAGAAAACGGAGAGACACAATAAAATGTGAGCGATTATGCTTGCAGCTTCCTGTCTACATGTGCCTCCACTGGAATGTCTAGTATGAGAGAACCATCGATTACAAATATATCCTGCTGCATTTGACAAAAAATGTGTATATATTATAATTTCTAATACTTAGCGTTAGGAGTTTATAACAAACTAGAACAAACTCCTAACCTAAAGTATTAGGCCTACAACATATTTTATGCAATTACATCAGTGTAAACTTTTTTTAACTAAGCAAGATGCTGCAAAGTGTGTTATAGCAAGAACTGTAAAAATGTCTTCTGAGAATTAGTGTGAAATTACATTTTTGATGGTAATATCATGGTGTAGCAACAGTTGGAAGAAAATCATGCTGAGCAAGTTAAGGCTGGAATACACTACCAGTGGCGGCTCGTGGGTTTTAAAATTGAGGAGATACACTAATTGTATTGGGTCATTGATAGGCATCACTGCTTCCCAAAATTCCCGACGCTGAGTGTTCCAAATCGGCGCCTCAGTACCCTCCTCTCGAGCGATGCAGATGTCCTGGCTCGAGTTACACTTGAAAGACTGAGTCATGGCTGATGCCTGGCCCCCCAATGGACTCAAAGGAACTTGGCTCAGAGATTTATGAAACCCATCCTATTCCCCGCATGGAGTCGGCAGAGCTTAGAAAATATGAGAGACTTTTGTTTTCCAAACTCTGACAAGCTTCAAGCTCCTGATAAATTAAGATACTCTGAAACAAAAGATTGCTTTCAGACTTTGTTCTGACGACTACCACTATGAAATTCCTTCCCCTAAAATGAAGCAAAGAGACTCATGAAAACTGAAAGAGTTAGGAGTGAAAGGAAACCTCAGAGCAGATTCAGGTAAGAAAGAAATTGTATGTTTTATTGATGTGGAGCGTATGGTGATATTGATATTGGAATGTGCTAGTGGTGTAATTAGCCAGGAAAAACATGAAGCTCTCAGAGCGAGCAGTCACTGTGGAATGTGGGCGGGGATTAAGATCTACTCACCAATCAGGGAGCTTATAATATTATTCCACGGTTTGTGCTCCCAAATGTTGCCAGAAGTGTTATGTAATCCAATAAAGACTTCAGACTGTATTACGGCAGTCAAATAACTGGGACTGCCAGCTGTTCTCGTAACTTCTGAAACCTGAAGAGATGACAGTATGAAAGATGTGTTAGATATCAATTGCATGAGTTGCGATCTTATCTAAGTATGACCAAACCTTATTATTATATACAATAAAACAATAGGTCATAAAAAGTTACACAATCACATTTAATGACACATTAAGTTGAGCAGCAGTCATAAAATGAGATACATGCGGTGATACAGTATTTGGTCACAGATTACACCCTACTGTTGGCATACATTTTTTGTAACTAATCATGTTACACAACAAACAAAACTCCTTGCATGTAAATTTAAACCAGGTCAGTGTGTGTTTTCTTGCTGATTCTCTCTCCTTTGTCCTCCAGAGCTCAGCAGTTCCATCGCTCACCCTGACTGCCTTGAGTCATGGCCACCACATGCTCTCATTGTCCAACTATTTTACTAACCGCAGTGAGACAGCTTTCATTTCAGTGGCTGCAGGGTCTGAAGGATACCCCGGGTCGACTACACCCAAACACTGAGGCAAACTGTTTGGACCACAGCCCTGAGGTCATATTAGTGGTTCAGGGGACAACTTCATTATTCATATTACACTCCGTAGAGTTTTCTTGCCTGAGTTAAGGCAACATGCTGACCTTACTCTGCTTTAATCCAGGGAATAGTGGGATTCAAGATCTGTTACAGCACAGCAATGTAAAGGACAATGAAGTATACAAAAGTAACACCTGCCAAGCACCAAATCTATATATAACTTATATAATCAGACGATTTATTCACCAGTTCAGTGTTATTGCTAACTTAAACAGAAATAAATAAATACATTTTGTGAATTGAAATAAAGCTGTAATAAAACAAAATATGAAATAAAAACTTACATAGTTATTTCAGCAACTAACTAAAATATAAGTCAAACAAGTTTAAGATGAAATACTAAAATAACTACAGTAAAACTAAAACTGAAATAAAAATAATTGAACGCTAAATAGAAATATTTACCCCCTCCCCAAACTAATAAAAATGACAAAAGCAAAAAGTGTATAAATTACTAAAACATAAAATAAAATGAAAATGACAAGAGATAATATAAAAATAAAACCTAATACTATATAAATAGAATATAAATAACACTGCATCAATAGACTAAAAAAACTGCAAACTACATGGTTTAAATCCAGTACAAATCATAATCTGACCATCACTGTAACGTGCAGTTCAATTCAAAGAAGCTTTATGTGTACTTAAATGCACCGTCATTAAAATGAGTAGGCTCATGAGTCATTTATTCAGGAGTCGGACTACACTGTTCTTGCCGTGTGTGTGTTTGATTGACTAAAAATAACCATATCATGAAAGTCGTTCATTCTGTACTGGACTACTCTGATTTGCACTGTAGATTCTGTAAGAAACATATTCTTCCTATTCCTAATGCGTTCACAGTGGTGACAAAACTTACTTCACAATGTTGCATTTTTGTGGCAGGCACAGTGGCTTGTTACTGAAAACAAACAAAAAAACTAAAAGAAACATAATTATTCCATTGTCATTGAACCCAAATGATTCAAAATACAGTTTCATGATCGCTAAGAAATATGCCGACATCTCAATTTACTTCTCATTAAGTGTGGCAAAAAGGTTCATTTTGCAGCCTGCATGGGAACAATAACTTGTGTCTGTGATGTCACTCTTGGACACAGAGGCCATGTCTCAACCCTTTACAACGACTCGGGGTCTATTAATCCTTTTGCAGGAGCTCCAAATTATAGAACAAATGAAAGTAGCCGCGGCTCTCACCGCAGGGACAAGGATTGCCTATTTTGCTGACTCGTTAGTTGCGTTTGACATGCCTGTTTGTGCAAGAGGGAGAGCAGGAGAATATTTATTGGCTTCCAGAAGTGTGAGAGAGCCGGGTACGAGCGGCTCAAGGGGCTTGTTTTCGTCCTCTTTGCCTGCATGTACTTTTTGGGGTTTAATGAACACTCGGGCGGTCCTCGCACTGCAATCAGACAGGAGTCTCTGCCACTTTCCGCCGCGCTCCGCCAGACTCGCCCCGGCACCATTCGCCTCTCCTGTCCTCCAAATCAAATGAGAGGGACATGATGGCAGTGCTGAAAGGCTCAGCCGCTGAATAATTGATGCCTTGACAAGCGTGGAGTCAATTTATCCAGTGGCACACTTTGAGTGAAATTGTGTGCATGATCAGCAGTAGCAGGGGGGAAATAAGTGTTCTCCTAATTTTATTGATTTAAATTTTTTAAAAGAAATTTCTGTTATGCAGCAGCATCCACACCATACAGCACAAAGGTTTGTCAGAAGACCGTAGTTTAGTCTCCTCTACTCTCAGCTTCAGAGTAATAGGCATCCAATTAACATGAAAAAGTTTCTAGTATTCGGACATAAACTGTTACAGAGTATCCACTACAAATTAACATAACATTTCAGTGAAATGTATTTAACGACACACCTCTTATAGAGTTTACGTGACCATATGAAAATTAGCATTAGCTACATTATGATTATGTAGATTCTAAATTTGTCTTGATTTTTTTTGATGATTTGCTAGATGTAAACATGAGACCTCTGAGGCATCAGTATGATATACACAGGACAGCACAATCAAAACAACCTCATGGATTTCTACTTGGATAGCGCGCTAATTAGCAATAACAGAAATGCCCCTGAGAATAAAAGATTTGTGCAGTCTGTCTTACTGCAAACAGATTCAGTATTATGAAAAGGTAACATGAGACAAGTGTTGAGCCAGCTACATTACTCCAAAAAATGTAGCAAGCTAAACTATCAACTACACCAGCAGAAAACAATTAGCTAAGCTAAAAGCTATTGTTTTAAAGAAAGCTAAAGAGGTTTGCTACATAAAATTTGTTAAGACAATATTAAAACGAGTTAGTTCTAATCTAGTGTGTTATATCATAAATATTAGAATGTAGAATAGCAATAACAAAATATCTCCCATGCCATGATTCTCCAACACTTCAAACTGAAGTGATGACATGAACTTTGGACAATAAATCTTGTGGTTTGTGTAAGTTTGTGACAGTGGTTGAGTTTTAATGCAACACATTTGGGCAGAAAATAAGCAGATATTTATATGAATATTGGGAAGAAGGGGACATTATGAAATAGGACACTGGCTGGACATCAAAATGGAAATGTGTTTATGAGAAAGTTTTGGCAGGAGGATGCCAAAGCCTGGGCCAGAATGAGAATAAAACACCAATTTATGTTACTTCTGGGAGTATCCCAAGTCAAAAAATTCACTGTGGAGTCACTGGTTTTCAGATTGGGGGTTCGTATTTGTAAATCTAAACAGTGCATTTAATTAATTCCATGCAACTTTTTTGGCAACTATGAAATGGACAGTGGTGTCCATTTTGTGTGTTTTTTCTAAATGTTCTAAGACTCAAAATACAATAGCTGAACACTGTTTCATAATAAACATATAGTGATCATATTTCATTATAATATATAATATGTTTACCATATTCCACTAATCGTTGTGAGTACATATTATTGAACAGTTATTTCAATCATGCAAACTTTGGTATAGTTTATATGGTAAGTGTCCAGTAAACAAAATTGGAAAACACACACACACACACACACACACATATATATATATATATGTATATATATATATATATATATATATAACATAACATTTATACAAGAAAATGACACTTGAGGCCTTAAAATACCTAGTAATGTCCTGTAACCTCAACAGAAAGCATTTCTTTCAGAAATATATTCACAAAATATTCTTTCCTGATATATCCATTTATATTGTTTTCATATCTAAATAATCTATAAAGAAATAACGAATGGAAAAACGATTTCACTTAAAAGCTCGAAAACAAACCTGAAAATGATCGTTTATCAATGTATGCCTGAAGATAATATTTCATCCAAACTAACTACTGTTTTCTGTGTGTAAATAGTGTGCTCGAAGCTTTTATGATCCATTCTCCACCTCCTCTTCACCGTCCTGAATGTGTGCTGTAAGGAAATGTCGAAGGTGGAGAGTAAAGCCTGGCCAAAGAAAATGATTCACTGAAACACGGTATTCACTTTCAATCTATCCAGTGCCTAACGATGTGAAGGCTGCAGTGGAAGTGAGTTTGAATGTGAAGTGTTGCTATTTCTCCTCAGGCGGTGGACTGTGGCAGATGCCACACACCTTCGCCCACTCTCCACCCACACTGGAGCAGTCGTGTACTCGGGGCAGATTCCATGTGCAAGCTGCACTCTGACAGATAAAGAAAATCACATTGACGCAGAGAGGGAGAAATGACGAGCTTCTCCTAGTGACTTAGCTCTGAATATTAGCGCTGGGTTAAATGAGTCTGAAAACCCTATTCACCAAGCATGGAATGAACAGTTGTGATCGTTCCAGTCATATCTATCACAGATTTGGTGTAGCTCGTGTACGTTTTCATAGATATTTTGTGTCGCAGCGGATTGTTTGTTAAGCTGACAGCTATTTATAGAGCACTGCCATGAAGGGTTATTGAAACATGACGTGGGTGAGGGTGTGAGTCTACGGTCTTGCATATACAGCTGTAAATCTGGTGCACTTACCTCGGCTCCATGCTGTTCCACTTGAGCTGTTTCTTTCAGCGCTTCACTGCCATTTCAGAGGATGGAAAGGGACTTATTAACTTATATGGGATGAGACAATGGGAGTGCGCTTGCTTCATAACACTTCACCAACGCCCTGTGCAAGACAAATGCCATTAACATTCCATGGTTAAATGGTACACTCCATCTAAAACAATTCAGAGCCAAAATGCCATTCCATTGGTCAGACAAACAGCCACACTCTTACGCCATTGGTTGAGTCATTTTTACTATATTTTCGGGGAAATCAACATATCAGTTACTTAGAGTTGTCCCTGTATATTAAACTGGAGTAGGAGAAAGCATTTTAAGATTAAAAAAAGCTTACTTCAAAGACTTAATTTTTCATTTGTTTCACCTAAACAACAACTTTTAATTAAGTCTTCTCTTTCTCTGAGAAGAATACAACCGAGTCTAATTGGAAAAAAAATGTGTCTGTGGTGAAATTTCTGTGAAATTATATTATGTTGCTTCATGTACATTTCGCAACATATACAAAGTGAAATTGTGAAAAGTGAGCAAGTTTACTATGCCATAAAAACCATGAATATGGAGCTGGTTATATGATGCAGTTGTATAAATGTATTCGTTTACAAATCATGCACTATGCTAAAAGTTTTTTAGGTTATAACACAGTATAATGCAATGAAACACTTAAAAATAAGTCTTTATTAATTGATAATCTGCCACTGTAATCATAATATGTGTGAAAAGGAATAAATGTTTTTTACATTACTGTTTTTACATTACTGCCACTAGTGTTAAATTTAGCTAGAAACTTCAGTGAATGTATAAATATGTTTTTGGAGTTTTGCAAAAATATAGGTAGAGGCACATTTTTCCATTAAGCCTTTTTTGCAAAAATACCCCAGTATTGTTTAGAGTTAGAGATGAGATCTCAACAATGTCTCAACAGATTTGTCAAGATATCAGCAAAGCCAGAGATTTCAATATGAACAAAAACATTTCTCAACAAATTTGTCCAAAACCAAACAATCTATGTTGCTATGTGGTTCATGTTAGTTTTATAGCTCTATGCATTCTTATGATCTGTCAAGAATTGCTTCATTTCCGTTTACTGTCTGAGGAAAAGTCTGAGACAAAGACCATACATGAATTAAAAGGATATTCTGGGTTTAATACATCTTCATTCAACAGCACCTTTGGCATAATGTTGATTGCAACAAAAATTATGTTCACTTGTCCCTTCTTTTGAATGGATCTCAAATAATACACAGGTTTTTAACAGAAAATACCCTGACTAAGCTTTCAGAAAATTATAGTCTTCAAATTTCTGCTTTTAAATCCTGACAAAATTAGCCCCCATTCAACATTATAAGTGGGTCACCATAACATAGATCACTTGAACAACACAGATTCCTTGAACAATGTTCAAATGTTCCTTTAACGGAAAACTCCAATAAGTGTCCAAGTTATAAAAGACCAATCTCTGAGCAATAAAAGTTTTCTCTGGGCGGCCTTGGACTATCCAGACATTGTCTATGCACTGTATGAATTGCTATACCTCTCTGCTGTCCATTTCCTCCTCATGCCTCCCAGCATTAGGCCATCAGCCAGGTCTCTGAGCCTCGAAGGCAGACAGGTACACTCCTCAACGGCCCATCCGCAGCACTCACCTACAACCGAACATTAGATAAAGAGACACTCTGCATTATTAATCAGGGAGTGTAGGGGGGGATAGGGTAAGGGGAAGAGAGAGTGAGATAACAAAGTGAGCAAGGCCAGCCGCACTTCTGCCTGAAATGTGACACTACGCCCAGCAGACACTCACCATGGAGCCAAAAACACCCGCAGACTTTTCCTTCTCCTTTGTTTTCTAATTCTGTCTGCAACAAAAAAAGAGAAAAGGGGAGCAACAATCCCAGCCGCTCCACCCTGCCAAAACCACAGGGAGATCAATACAAAACATCTGGGGATGAAGTGGACATGGCAGCTTTTGTTTGCTGGGATCGAATCCAGTGAAATAAAGTCTTGCCGGATCTGCCCAACTATGGTTTGGGTTGCCAGAGAGAGAAAGGAAAGGTGTTTGCTTTATTGAGGGTTAAAATCCGAGAGAGAATAATGGGTAACTTGGACCAATTCCTCTCAAAGGCAATGGACTGGCATTTTAGTCAGTTCAGGAGATTTCAAAGTGGCGTTGAAATACATTGGATTAAGTGCCGCTGTGGTTTAAAACACAACGCTAACATTTGAGGAGGCTCAAAGGTAACAGTCAGAGACAGAGTGTAAAGGGCAAGCAAACAGGGTGGGGAAATACTGCTGAGGTACAAACAGATATTTAAAAGAGACTTTGATTGACTTGATATTGAATATCAAACTTGCTTAATGGTTAACAGACATTTTTGCACAGGTTCAATAAGAAATGTAATCAATAACACCAATGGGACTCAACAATAAGGATGGTTCACACACCCAGGGCCAGTGTGAGAGAGCGTGAGAGAGTCTGATGAAGCAATCCCTTTCAGACCAATGCTGTGTTGCCTCTAAGAATTTTGCTTGTATCCATTTTATGCCTTGCAAATGTAAACATTTACTTTTGCATTCTTGTTTCAAATTCTGTTGCTTTGACACAGAATGTGTTAAAAATTACAAACCAGTTAGTAATGCCTGGCATTGTGTGTAAAGCAAATACCAGCAAAAGTATGTTTATGAATATATGGAGTTAGTTTTATATTTTCAAGTTTTAAAATGGCCTTAACATTGGGAAAGATCAAATGTAACAGGAAAAGTGATGCACATTGTTTGTTAGAAAATTATTATTTTTTGCATTAATTGAGCTTATACACCCATTTTTTTTTTTGCCTCGCAATCTTTTAAATTCTGCTGATTTGTTATCAAAATGACTAGTCTTGAAAGCAGATACCAACAAAAGTGTGAATGGAGTTAGCTGGAGTTTAGTTATTTCCAGTTTGTCAAAAAAAAAATTGCAACTGTAAAGAATATAACAATTAAAATCATAATGCAATAAAAATTAACCTTATATATTTTAATGCATGTTGTTTATGTTACTGTAAACTGATAATCCATGCAAATGTATCTTTTTAATTAGTTCTGACTTTAGTCCCTGTCCTATGTTTTTTCACTGTACGTCACAATACAGAAGAAATGATCAGTCGCTACTTTCATTTTTGACAAAAATATAAATATTTCTAGCAAATATAAATCACTAAAAATAAAATATTATCATTATTTTGTGGTGGGGCCACTGGAAATGTTGGCAGGGCAAATAGAAATAAGAACCACTGACCCTCACCAGCAAAAAGAAAAAAAAAATCCTTGGGCCCTGACCAAGTCTCTGAAAGATGGGTGTCTTTTAACAGATATTAAATCTCTTAAAGATGGGTGTGTTGAAATTGCATTCCGGGTTGATACTAACCCCTGTTGCGCGCTGTTTTTTTCCTACTCCACCTGGTTGCCTGCAGTCCTATAGCTCACTGATCTCTCAGGGACTGCCGGGGCCCCAGGCACAATCATTACACTTCCAAGATGCATTGGTGCCCCTTTGCCAGGGTGCCCCCCCCATGGTATTTACGACAGAGGATATTAGGCGTTCCACTTCAAGGACAATAGAGAGCGCCGAGGATGTTTTAGCTTATATTAATGCATGTAGCAATACAGTACCCTCCCAGTCATGCTAACATTAGCATGTAAATGGATCCATTAATTGCCCTAAAAATATTACTCAGGGAGCCCGGTGGCATTTTTAATGAAGGAGTCTTTTATATCGAAGTTTGTGCATGCTTTTAAAATGGCCTTAACATTGGGAGAGATCAGATGTTACATGAAAAAGCAAAGCACAATGTTTGACTAGGAAAATAGCTCTTCAGAGGAATTTTTAATGTGAATGAATGAATCACAAAATAGCACATTAGGAAAAAGCAGCATTACTAGACACAATGGACCGCGCTTGAGAGTGCAGTGTGACTCAACCTCTAGACAGTGGCCTTGTCCACTTCTGCAGTTCCAGCGTATGCTAATCTAACGCACACTATGCAATCACATTCTCAGAAAATTCATTACTACAAACCCATTAGGTTCAATGGCAAGACCCTCGTTCTCAATATCCCTCTGAAAGTGCTAGTGCATGCTGGACTGCACAAGAGCTGCATGCTACGTGTGGAAGACTGAAACTCAAGGTAATGAACCCTTTGACTGCCGCAGTGCTATAGTTGCAGGGAAACTAATTGGTAGAGAGCAGTAGGGCACTCATTTGAACATGCTGCTGGGTAAATGTAGTGCAATCGGCTGTGAAGGGTAAATCAATGCCCTACAACGACAGAACCCAAGCAAGTTCTAACAAGGATTATGAGAGCCACACCTTGATTGTTTGCAACAAATGGACTACATAGAGGGCTCCAAGTATGAGACAAACACAGAGAGAGAGAGAGTGGCTCTGACACATTGAGCTGTGGTGCTCATACAGTACAGGTGGATGCGAGTTCAAATGTAGCTCCTAACATTTCCTGATTCTTTTCTCTCCCTCTCTGGCAATAAGTAAAGACATTATTCAAATTGAGAGGCATGTTAAAGCTGCTCTTTTCTGTTGTGGTCTTTCTGTGGCTCAAGCAGTAGAGCATGGCATTAATGCAGGGTCATGGGTTTGATTCCAAGGTAAAGCAAAAACAACAACAACAACAACAAAAAAGTAAATGTGTAACTTCAATGAAACTCAAGTCGCTTTGCATTAAGTGGCTACCAAATTCATAAATATAAATTAAAAATCTCCACCACCAAAAACTTGATCCCTGGTCCATTTTCAAAAAACTATACCGCCACACAATCCCATCTTACACTTAAAAATACCTACGACCTCCTCAAAGTATATAAAATAACAAAATTAGTAATAAAAACAAAACAAAAAACAATTAAATAGTGTTAAATAAATAAATACATTTGTGAGAACTTGTCATATTAATCGGATTCCTCACCAAGTATTGGATTTAGCTGTTGGACCTCATTGGATGGAGAAGGTGGACAAAGCTCATCAGAGTGATAGACTTATTCAACCACTGTAACTGTAGTGTCAGGGTCTATCAACCATAGGCTACATATAGGCAACAGGGAGAAATATTGATGAGAGAAATATTTCCCCTAGCAATATTTCAGCAAACAAGTTGTGTATCCGTACAGTCGACCGTTTACAAACAAAACTTGAGATGCCTCATTAAATAGTGATTTATTTACCTACAATCAGCTGAAATCAAACTAGGCTACATCCTATCGTTTGTCAGCATGCAGCCTGTCAACCCCTCCGTACTGAAGGTAAAAACATTTTCAGCATAGATCAAAACACTAGCGCTATACGAAAGCACTTTAATCGTACCTTGTTTTGGGGCATTTACCTTAACTAGAGGCCCATTTAAATATTATCGTTTATGAATTGAGTTAGTGTATATAAAAGTCCCGTAGTATTGTCAGCTGATGTTATTCAAAGTCCTCCCATCCCCTGGAATTTAAGTATAGGTCTACATATACATGTACACAATATGCTATAGGAGTAATACAAATTTGTAGGCCTAAGTGTTTTTGAAGAAAATTATTTTTATGCTCATTAAGGTATGTATCACGGTAGGCTATGTATCATGTTTCACGTTTTTTGACATTTATAATAATAATAAAAAAACATTCATAATTTAGCATCAGTAATAGCCTAGGCTAATTGAGCAGTAAATCACATTATTGAAGTCGAAAGAAAATGTAGCTTTGCCATCATAGATATAAATTGGATTTTCAAATATGTTAAAATAGAAGCCAGTTCTTTTAAATTGCAATAAGATTTTGCAATATTACTGTTTTTACTATATTTTTGATGAAATAAATGCAACCTTGCTGAGCATAATAAACTTATTTCAAAAACATAATACATTTAGTTAGTTATTTAGTTCAGGTTTATTGTGTTTATTTATAGTTATGCATTGTCTATGCATGAATCCAATAGCATGCTTTTTTGTTTATTTTCCTAGCATTTGTGTTAATGTGGATTTGATAGTTTGTTCGTTAGTACTGAACGAGTTTCTCTGTTTACACTGTTTGCCGTGCATTTTTATTTCTGTGGGTGTGTGTCTTGTCTAGCGTGCCAAATGTGGCAGGACCACCCAGTGGTGCCCAGGAGGGGTCTTATTAGGGTTTATCTTCAAGCTCTTTTATCTTCCTCTTTTGCGTTTGTAAGTGCAATGTATGCTTTACCCCAAAAAATAAAACAAAAACTGCCCTCCTTTATCAAAAGAGTGAAAACGATTGGTGGTGGAGTTGTGAGAGTGTATGAATGAGCGCTCGATCTGCTTCTGCCATCTGCCTCTCAGTTCGTGCTTCACCCGGGGTGTCCCCACGGGACATGTGTGGTGGATAAGTTATTCAATTAGAGGTGCATTATTGGGTTGATGATGTTGTGATTACCCTGGTCTGCATTCCTCTGGCCCACCACAGTGTAGTAGACCCTGCTTCAGAGAAAGGAGGGAGGACACGGAAGAGAGAGAAAGGATGAGATAGAGGGAGAGTCAGTAAAGGAAGAGGGGGAGGGAGAGAGACATGGATAGAGTGAAATGGAGGTCTATCAGAAATGCCTGACTGGTTTCAAATGAACCTCCTAACCACCTCGGTCCCTGGCCACATTCAGCCGCTCTGATTGACGGTGGGGGCCGGCAGCAGTTTGCTAGCACTTTATCAGACTGTAATATTCCTGCCTTTCCCTATCCAAAATTCATTCAGGTTTGAGAAGTACTTTGGATCATTGTTGTCAAAAATTTCTTGACGGTTCTGAGTGCGATATGTCACCCCTGAAACATTTTATTTTTTTATTTTCCGCTTTGACATTTGTTTCTTTGCACTGTCATTTTGCATCAGCAGTGTCACATCTGAGTAACCCAGGGGAAATTTTTATTGCTCAGAGGGGTTCCTCTTTAAGGGCTCAGGAGACTTAATCGCGCTCTTGGTTAGGTTTCTTTTAAGTGTCGCTTTTGTCTCTAAGAAACTAAAATAGACTCAAATGTGAAATAAATAAATACACAAATAAAATAAATGTGAGTATCACAGTTCACATCATTTGGTCTTTAAAGGCTTTGTTAACAAATGTTTGAGCTATTTTGAAGTCTCTGACTTTTGATTGCAAACGTGTCTTAGCAAATCTGAGCACAGTTTGTGACATTGTTCTGTTTATCATTGAAATATCAGTGTTTGAAAGATCATTGTTGATTTTTTTCTGAAACTCTAACCAAGATATGTGAAGATTACTAGGGTCTTTTTCTCAGAAGCAGCGGATGTAAGCAGAAGACTCAATTTGCAATTCATTAAATTTCATTCATTGTTAGGAGAAACAGTAATAGATCTTATCTGTGACCCTGGACCACAAAACCAGTCTTAAGTCGCTGGGGTATATTTGTAGCAATAGCCAAAAATACATTGTATGGGTCAAAATTATAGATTTTTCTTTTAAGCCAAAACTCATTAGGATATTAAGTAAAGATCATGTTCCATAAAGATATTTTGTAAATTTCCTACTGTAAATATATTAAAACTTAATTTTTGATTAGTAATATGCATTGCCAAGAACTTCATTTGGACAACTTTAAAGGCGATTTTCTCAATATTTTGATTTTTTTGCACCCTCAGATTCCAGATTTTCAAATAGCTGTATCTCAGCCAAATATTGTCCTATCATAACAAACCATACATCAATGGAAAGCTTATTCATTCAGATAGTGTATACATCTCAATTTCAAAAATTTCATTTGTTTTAAGAATGGCTCAGGAGAACATTATGACCAACAAGAGCTCTTAACCACTGATTTCATTGTTCAGATGTTGCTCTTTCAGGGCTCAGGAGATCTCATTTATATTTATACAGTGAAACAGCCACAAATGAGACAATTGTTTACATATAGAATGAGTATAAGATGCAAAAATAATATAAATATCAAAGCTTAGATAATTTATTCTTTTGGGATTGATAACAAATGTTAATTTTGAAATCTCAAACTTTTGATTGTAGACTCGATTGTAGATTTTAGCCATTTGCTCTCCATTTAATTTCATTCCTGACTAGGAGAAACAAAACTTAAAAAATTAGTAGGTCTTATTTGTGACGTTTCTTTCTTATGTGCTTGCAGTGTCAGGCTAGGTCACACTTGTGTTAAAATGGACCTAATGTTCTTCTGAACCAATCAGAGCTCTCAACCATTGGCTTAATAGCTCAGAGGTTGCTCTATCAGGGCTCAGTTATGTTTATTTTAATTATGATATATTATGTTTCTCTCAAAATTCATTTTTTTAATAGCTAAAATGGACAAATGTTAACATGCATAATAAGTATAGAGCTATAAAATTGATGTGAATATCATAGCTCAGGTAATTTGATCTTTGAAAAGATGTCAAGAGTTAATTTTGAAATCTTAGACTTTTGATTGTAGACTTATTTTTATGAATTTGCTCTCCATTAATCCTCATTGCTGAATTTGAGAAATAATTTAGACATTAAAGACACCCCATTTGTCATTTTCCTTTCCTGTGCTTTTGTAGTACTGTACCTCTGAAAAGAAGTATAATGACGTTAGAGAAGGACGCTGCTGCGATGGCTTTTTTAACAGTATCTTTACTATGAATCACTTTATGAAACAGTAAAGCATGCATAATTCTTTTCCCTTATACACCAACAACTGGTTAATCACATGAGCAACACTTTCAATCACAGTAGACAATGAACAAGTGCAATCAACAGGTTATTCAACTAACACTCCACTCAAAAAAACACATATTTACAACCAGTACAATGACACTCAAAATGTATACTCTTTGTAAAGAGAGAAAGATTTTGCAGTGTTAGAAAAAGAAGTAATAATGGCAAGTTGGAAACTCATAATAACATCAAAAGGACATAGTTCAACTTATTACAAAACATCACACTTTGGTAGTGTCAGGTTTGAAGTTAAGTGTCACATTTGTGTTATTAATGGTTTAGTAGAACATCAGAGCCAATCAGAGCACTGACCACTGGTCCTTTCTGTTCAGGATACACTCAGACCTCCACATGCCCAGGTGAGAGCGAGGACATGAGGCTGGACGCTCTCTCTCCCTCTGTGCATATAAGCGTGTCGAGAAGCTTCAGAGGGTTACGGTGAGCTCCTGCCAGGAAAGGCTGGCTCTCGTTTCCACAGCCAGTCCCCAGATGCCCAGAGCGAAGAGGGCAGGGTGCCTCATCTGCTGTGCAGAGAATACAAATAGGTCAGTCAGTGTTGTAGAGGAGGGGCGGCCCTGGTCAGGAAGCCCTGCCAGATGAATTCCTCCATCAGACTTGATGGTGAGGGCCATCTGCTGCAAATGTGGGGGAAGTCAAGCACGAGGTTGGGCGATGTCTCCTGTTAGTCTATCACACAGGAAAGGGAGGAGGCTGGGTGGGTGGTAGTGAGAAAGACGAGTAAAGGAGTTTGTGAGCAAGGTGCACATGTGTCAATCAAATAGTTAGAGCGCTGTGACGTTCAAAAGATTCTCCATCGTTCTGAGATCTCACAGAAATGCGAGCTAAATAATAGGCAATTTAGAGCAAATGTTCATGGGTTTTTCAGAATAGTGTGAATAATTGAGGTATACACACGCACAACCATGCTGGAAGATAATTAAACTTAGAGGTGGGCGAAATGGGTAGAATGATGTCATGGCTTGCAAGTGATCCAGTGTTTTTAGGCTTGTGAAGCTAAGTCATATGTAACTTGATGAAAC
The DNA here is from genome assembly GCF_001515625.1 of Sinocyclocheilus rhinocerous. Classification (NCBI taxonomy): domain Eukaryota; kingdom Metazoa; phylum Chordata; class Actinopteri; order Cypriniformes; family Cyprinidae; genus Sinocyclocheilus; species Sinocyclocheilus rhinocerous. Next base: position 25,051 of record NW_015630990.1, read on the forward strand.
ACGTTGCTTGTGCTTTCTCTGCTATTGTCTTAATATGATTTTTTTTGCATTTTTATATGAGCCATGAATTACCAATTTTGAAGGAAATGTAATTGCGCATAGTCTAAAATGAGGTCTGATGCTAAATGATTCTGGCTTAAGATCAGTGGACAATGCAAAAATGTGGTTTTCCTTTGAGATGTCATATTTAATGTAGCAGCATCATGATTTGTTATTGGGTGTTGCCATGGCTATTTCAGTTATATTACAGACCAGAAATTGAAGCTATTCAGAAAGTTAAAATTAACTTGTATTAGAGTAACTAAAATATATACTAAAAATAAACTAAAAAATAACTAATATATTGCTAAAAAAAAAAAATCAATGTTTTTAAATATTATTTTTTATTGATTTTTTCAGTGAGGTGTTTTTTTTTGTCATTATGATATCAGGACAGTTGTACCATTCTGACATTTTTATTTATAGCAAAAATATACAGTGTGTGTGGGTATATAAAATATATATACATATACAGTGGTGGCCAAAATTATTAGAATTACTAGTACACTAGTATTTTCACCAGCTAAAAATGGTTTTAAGTCAGTTATTTGTATCTTTTGCTGTAGTGTGTGTGAAGAAAAAGAAACAAACTGAGACAGACAGACTAAATCCAGAAAAACTGTGGCAATGTCTCTAAGGTGCTTCAAGAGACCTACCTGCAATGCTACCTGAAAAATTATGTGCAAGTGCACCGAGGGCAAAAGCTGGTTTAAACGCAAAGGATGGTCACACCAAATGTTGATTTAATTTAGTTAATAGAAGTTAATTGATAAAGAATATCTATTTATGACATTATTTTTGACAGCATCCTCGTACTCTTCAATTGCATGCAAAAATGTGCCAGTGCGCTGTATAATTTCATATTAAAGCACAAAAGAAACTACGAGCATGCATTTTCATAGTTATATTAAGTCATGTTAAGTCATGAAGTTACCGAAAAAGACAATTAAAGCTGCCTTAAAACTGTATATGCATGTAAGTATTTGTTATATATGTCACCTTTAAGAACATGTCTCTATAATGCAGTGGTTTTCAGAACTGTTCTGAAGCACCCCAACACTGTCTCCCTCATCTTACTCTAATGTGTGTGTGTGTATATATATATATATATATATATGACGTGACGCTCACTTTTTTGGTCTTCGGTCACTTCGGTCTTTATGTATATATAGGTGCATTTGAAGTGCATTTGTGATGTATTTTTTAGACCAAAAAAGTGAGCGTCACGTCATTGACCCAAAATGACCTTGTATGAGATCTTAACTAAATGCTTTTGCCAACAATGTCCTCATAAACTCACTGATCTTGCATGAGTGAGAAGCCTTACATCCAGTTTTGGACCTCTCTTGTGGAAATTCCTGATATGACAAATTGTGTTTAATCAGAATGTAAAAATAGAAATGGTTTGGTTGTGATGTAATCTAATTGTAATATTCTTTACAGCAATTCACCCCAGGCTTGGCCGCATGCACCTCTTCAAGTGTTTGATTTACATTGGCAATAAATCAAATCCCACTCCTGATTAAGTTCAGTAAAATCCAACTAAAAATAAGCAGCTTTGAGTGACTTGCCCTGGTCAGTATCATAAAGTCAAAACAGCCTTCACCAATATGAGACATTCCAGCGTTTTACAGTGATATCGGTTTTCCTGTTTTACACCCGTGCCGAGTTAAAGACACAAAAAGCTGATGAAAATACAGGAAATAGACCCAGTCAGAGTCAAGGGTTTTGTGGCTTGTGGAATTCTAACCCTTGCCAAAATGTAAATGTACATGATCTGGATTATCAGGTTTGGCTCATACACTATGCAAGAAATTTTGTAAAAATCAGAATGTGCGCAGAACGCTGCAAGCATGCATGTCGAGCAGTCAGTCCCTCCTGATTGTAAATACGTAGTGTTCCAGTAAACAGCACTCACTCACGCCTATTGATCTGAGGTGTTTGCTGAAAGATAAAGCTTGTCTGCACTTCTCGTTAAAGTTAGATGTTTGCATACCCAGCTCTGGTCTGAAAAGAATGCTGTTCCCTTATGTTAACGCAGAATGCTTGTGCTCGTAATTACCCCGAACTCTCTTCCAATTTCCCACTTGCAACATAAATTAATCATATTACAATTGAACGAGCTGTCTGTTTAATATGCTCATTTTTCCCCCTCCATTTCACCGTTGCTTTGCAACACATCCGTCTCTATGATTATTTCAACTGGTGCCAGCAAATGACTGTGACCTCTTTAATTTGGCCTGTGATGAGGGCCCCTCCAATTCTCCACAGTCCCCTTTTAAAGCACAAAAAAGTAGAGAGTGAAAGCAGTGTTGTTGCCATGGCTACCTGCTGGCAGCCTCCTCCGTGTACCGAAAGCCCCCACAATGAACAGCACTGGCTGTTCCCAACCCTGAGCCTCGGTGGGAGGGGTGGAGCTGCTTGGAAACAAGGGGAGGTCTCTCTACAACTAAACCAAGGTTGCTGGCTGGGGAAAGAGCAACAAAAGGTTCAACACAAACCCAATGCTCTCCTTGTGTCCATGTGGCTGGGTGATGGGTGCGCTCCGTGTACAGTATTTAGCCCTTCAGATGAGGCCAGGGGCTGTTATCGTTCCTTATGACAGGTTGATTAGCATTGCATTTGCATTCAACTCTGCTGAAACTAAACTAATCCTTATTAAAATTGCCCATATAGCAACTATAGTTAAACTGTGGTATTTGTGTTAAAACCATAGTAACAGCAGGTAAAACCATGGATGGGTTCTAAATGTAATGCTTAGATTAAAATTAACTATGTTTCTGCAGTTAGTGTTACTATAGAGCTACTATAGTAAAATTGTGGTAATGTGATATAAGGGAAGAGTATGGTTTATATGACGATATTCGACAATGTCTTTTCTAAAATCTACATACCTGCGTACATAGGCATCTGACTTCTGAGGCAGCATCCTAACTGTCATGTGACTAATTTGAAATGCTGAACATAGGCAGCAAATCTGCATGTTATACAAATAGCTCTCTTCACAGGAGAAACACCTAACATTTGATTTCGGTAGAGTTTTATGTCAGCATGTTGCTAAGCTAATAGTGTGATACTCTAAAAATTAGAAAACAGATAAAAAGAGCTGTGACGTTCTGTTTTGCCTTCATTACCCATAATGCACTTTTGATTTTGATTCTGCCCTTTTGTTGATCCAACTGTCTATGTGCGCGGAATGCAAAAATTAGAAAGTTCGATCTATAGTTTTAACAAAGATCTGGAGCTGTCAAATCATATTAACACAGAGAAAAAAGTACACATTGTTTATTTACATACACTACTGACATTGTAACAATGCAAAGCTAAATTGGCACTTATTTTGGCACTTAAAACTTATTTTTTAGTCACATTTATTGTTTTGAGAAATTTATGGGCAAAATCCAACAGGAATCCACATGATCTGGAATTTCACGTGAGGGCAAAAGATTTCGCAATGAGTTCTAGTTGGTCACATGGGCTCTCTGCGTTGTCCAACAGAAAGCTACTTGGTATGAAAGTTACTTCTGTGGGAGCTTTGTTTCATACATCGTTACGCTATTGACACAAGATGAAGGACCTTTTTTTGCCTGTGAAAATTTCACAGTCACCGTACCTTTGGTATTGAATGAAATATCACTATAGGCCTATATACAGTATGTGTCTCTCACTTCGGTTGTCATCTTGGATTTTTAAGTCCGTCGCAGTACATTCTGGAAATGCCTTCTCTGTGGAGAGCATAAGTGATCCTGTCTTAGAATATGACTAAAACAAGTTATCTTGGGAGACGTAATTGCGCTGTTTACCTTTTAGGACAATAAAAGATAGTGAGCATTACTGTGATGCCTTAAAATACTGCCTCATGGACAGTCCAATAGGTTTTGGAACAAAGCATTTACCTCAACTCTTTCTAGCTAAATTAATTTGCCTGTGAAATTCCAAAAAGTAGAGGAAAATGTGTGAATGACTGTATAATTATTTATTAACGAAGTTGGGTAGTCGTATCTACGCCCATCGCTCATTCTCAGGTAACTTTTGGTAGCAGTTTGCTGGGGGTTAAATGTCAGCCCCGCCTTTGCTAAGTCAGACCCAGTGAGGGAAAATGATCCAGGTAATGGATCTGAGTGGAGATCACATAATACTCAGCCTTGCTGTCTGAGAACACATCGCTCTCGCTTGATACTTTCACAGCTGTCCTTTACAAAGCTCCATTTCTCCAGTAGTTTTGTGTGTTTGTGCATGTCCACAAACATCAGCAGTGATCTATATGTTTTAGTGTGTGTGCTTGTGTGTGCCGGTGTTGGCAGTTGCCCACAGAGTGCACACTTCTTCCTTCTGCAGATGCAGTTGCTATTGGACACAGAAGAGGTAGTGGTGGTGTTTAGGCAGCCGCCCCCGCTCCTGCCCCTGCCTCTGCTTCTGCCCTGCGGTGATGTGCTGACCTTGGCCACTGCACATAGATGCAGACCCGATTCAGACCCTGTAGCCACACCAGCCAGAGCCCCATCTTTACAGCCAGGGTCTGTGCAGGTGGACACACACACACACACACACACACAAACACAGCCTCCTGAAGAGCCCTGGCTCCCAAGCATGCTCATGTCATGTGCTTCTGAACTTCACACTGAAGAACATTTACTGGAATAATACGCTTGTTAGCCAGAAAAAGGCTGCCTGGTTCAGCACAGACTTTACACAGAGATTATTTTACATGTCTTTATACTAGTTAATGAAATAAAACCATTGACCCTAAGTCCCTGATCTCGTTTTTAAAGTCCTTCTATGGTCTGTGGTCCTTTCGTGGCCTTCTCTTGTCGACAATTGGTGGAAATTTCACAGTAAACCTTCTGTAACATTTGAAAGAACTGAATGTCTAGATTTTCTGAAAGAAAAAAACAAAAAAAAATGTGAGTGGTTCTTGGCTATAGGGTGTTGTGAGTGGTTGCCATGCCATTGCTATGCGGTTGCTAAGGTGTCATGAGTGGTTGCTAGGCTGTTCTGGGAGGTTGCTAACTGGACCAAGTCAAAAAAGGCACAAGTCTCTATGATTTTCTGGTCCCTAGATATGGCTCAGCTCCCCCCTTCAGTGTAAGCATGCAGGATTTTTCACTTGGATTATCCTCTGACAGGCTAAAATCATCAGTCCGATTACTTTGAAAAGAAGCTGCACACCTCTCCTTTAAACACTACTTCATTTGAAGCATCATTTACATTTGCATTATTCACTTTATTTTAAAACAGATCCATAACCCAAACAGTGAGCAATAATAATAGTCATGCTGGCCTCATCTATTTCAAAATCATTTCAAATGTATGTATATGTATTTGTGTTATAGAGCCTAAAAAGAGGAATCTTCAAACATTTGAGACTAAACTTGATTTGAACTGGCATGCCATTGAGGAAACACAAGGTTCCTCCCAGAATTGTAGCAAACCGTTCATCACACTTAAGAGATCAGAGCCTATACAAATGAAGTGACCAGACAACATGGAGGAACACCCTGCCACAACAGACTTGTCTTTCTCAGATCTTCTGGATGATTTGAGCTGTGGACCTCTGAGCATGACCTCACCCACAAAATTCACATATTGTTTTAATAACTGAAGCAAACCAGATTCTTTAATTTGTATTCAACTAGAAACTGCTTATTCTCAATTAACTTAATGTTGAACATGGAACAGATGATGAATCTTACATTAAAATATAATTTTGCCAGTTTTCTCATGATTCATTTAGGAATTTCTTATATGAATGAAAATAATTTGTTGATAATATGGTATGATGGTACTGTACAATTAGCAATTTTTCATATATTTGATTTTTCATTTGTTTTTTATTTGTTTGATAATATCATGCTACTTGTTTGTAAGTTGATTCAGAGTCTAAAACTGGGAAAGAGCCATGTCCATGCATCGTTGGAGTTTGATCGTATTAAAATTCAAAGAATATAATAACCTTTCAGGAATATAATTTTCAATTAGCTTCTAAATTTACTGCAGGGGCTGAACCTACCTCTGTGTAATCTGATTTCTAATCCAGACATATAATTTAATTTCACTTTGAATCTCTTTGTGATTGATTTAATTTGAAATTGAACAATAAATAGACTCTTAGTCAGTACACAAATCTATTATCGTAGTGACAGTCCTCAATTACAGCTGTAAAGGACGTGCTCAAAATGTCGTGATATTTATATTCCAGTCAAATTTGACAGTGAAATGCTGTGAAGTGATCCCTTTTCTTGTTCTGTGCAGAACGTGCAGGGCAGGCTCACAGACAGCGGTGAGTTACCCAGTGGGAGACGCATTTGTTGCTCAGTGACCGGGTCTCTTATGCAGCCGGGAAAGCTGTATGGCTAATGCGCCATCAACACATTTCCCAGTTTCCATGCTCTGCCGTAGATCGCTAAGTACTTTGTTTGTTGATGGCCCACCATTGCCCTCATCAAACGCTAGTTCTTCACACTAGGACATTGGAGTTATTGTTTTGATCAGTTTGTAAGTTTTTCTTATCAAACTGTCACAGTCAAAGCTGTCTAAATGTTAAAAGGTTTACGAAAATACAAAACAAAATCTCTCATGCCATTTTAATCCTATTATTTAATGTGTAAAACTGAAATTTTAAGCCATGTGGACCAGGGGCAGTCATGGTTACCATTCACGTCCATTGGATAGAAAAGAGCAGCTTGGATAGTCTGCTAAACATCTCCTTTTGTGTTTCACACAAGAGAGAAAGTCAATCAGGTTTGAGCATCATGAGAATTAATATATTGACAAACTATCCCTTTAAAATGGACCCTGTAGACATGTCCTTTCTAATGCTGAAATAAATTAGGATTGCTGGAGGGATGACAGTCACGTCTATACTTTGGACCAGGCAGATGGAACCGGATTCTTTGTTGGCATGTAATTTATGGTTGAAGTGTAAATGTGTATATATTGGCCTACATGGGTTTGGTTAATCTTATCACCTTACACCAACTGTTTGCCTGCTATGTAGTTAACCATGGTAAACACGGACATTGGAGCCCACCTAATCGCCTTGGGTCCTTTCCGTGCCACAGCTGTAATCAAGGGTGTTCACTCTTTTTCTGTCTTCCTTTCTCTCTCTCCTCTTTGCAGGGGAGCTAAGATGGGGCCATGTTCCCTGGCAGAATTCCATACACGGCTCACCCTCCCACTGGAACGCCTGATTCCAGTTCAGCCCTTTACAAGACATGCCAGGACCCTTTGTGTGCCAGGCTGGGCTGGGTGTGCGGGCAGAGCGGGACTGCTTCCTCGATGTCATTATTGCTGGGGAAATTGCCACTCTTGTCAGAGGCTGCAGCTGGGTGGTATAGCATTTCATAAAGAAGCATCAGGGCTAATCAGCATTAAAAGCATCAGCAGAGCGGTATTTCAATGGCCATTTTGTCAGACACAAGAATACAAGTCTTTGTTTTCTCCCGTGTAATTCACAATGATGATCTTGTATTGATATGTCGTATAATTATCACACAGTTACAGCGGACATGGGTTCTCCTTTGCAGGAATCAATATTACATTACTTTTTAGATCTGAGAAATATCATCTGCATGTCTCAAGTGCCAAAATATTTGATGTGTTACACCTCAGTATTTAAAATCACTATATATAGGAAATGGACTGTTAAGGATGCCTCTGCACAACCTTTAATTGTCAAAGATTGGGTCCCAAATTTAAGTCTCCATTGCATACAGTTACAGTATTCTTTAAATCACTATCCACCCCATCAGTATGTGTGTGTGCAGAACACAAAGTCTATCAGAGATGACTCCGTTTCCTATACATTAATTAGGATTCCCAGAAGAGCGAATCTGCATTTTGAAAACCGTAGCTGCCTCTTCAACAAACCATGGTTGAGCTTTCACAACATTCCCTTATGCATGCTTGCATGAACAGAAATAAATGGCTTCTGTTGAATTTCAGTAGAGATGCATTCGTAATCGAAAGGAGAGCAGTGTGTGATGACTAATAGAAATTGAGCCAATTAAGAGCTGCGTGTGGCTGGCATTTATATTTTTATATTTACGTTCTCAGCAGATGGTTTCTTACTGAAACCGCTTAATACAGACACAAAATATTTCAAGGTATTTCTTTGTATGTTAAATGTCTACAGATAATTACTGTAGGATAATAAACTAAAATTTTGATGTTTTCAATTTGGGATAAATATTACAGTACATCAAAATCTAATTTTTGCTCTTAATCGCCAAAAAGAAAACTGCAAGTGAGGTTTTAAATGTAAGATTGTAATACAGCTTGACAGTTTTGATAATAATATGTAATCATTATATTAATATATAATATAATATACAATATATAATATATAATATAATATATAAATGATTTACTTTAAAAACATTAATTTAATTAACACAAATGTTTACATGCTTTCCTCTTTTAAGCTTTTTTAATTGTCAGATTCTAAACTTATAGGGCACATTTTGTGAGGAAATATACCTACTTTCTCTCCCTCCATCTCCCCATCTCTCTCTCTTTTTCTCTCTTCCCCTTTAAACGGGGAGGTACTCTAGCGTTTCTCCACTGCCTGGGCTCAGAGACATGTCGGAAACCTCCCACGAGGGGCCCCGTGTAATTCGATGCATGCTGTTAAAGCTTAGAGTATATTGTCTTCTCTTGCTTATGAAGCCTCCACCCACCGGCCCACCCTACATTTAACAGATCATGTGACCGTGGTAAGTCATTTGCAAGTACAACAGTTCTCTGTGAGCTCCCATTCATTTCCTGAGAACTGCCCTGAGCAGCTGAGAGGAGCTGAGAGGGGAGGGAGTCGCACACACACACACACACACACACACACAGACAGAGAGGACTGTATAAGGAAGACAGTTTCTGTCGCTCTGCAGCTCCTGGTCAGGTCAGTGTATATTTTATTCTCCTTTGCTTTTTCTCACTGTTCTTTTTCCTTTTCTTCTTTGAATGCCTCTGTCTTGCTTGTTTGTCTCTGCTCTGTGCATCTTGTTCAGCTGTCACTGTAGTCTTACGCCAAATGACAAGTCTGATGCTGTCCAGCCTTCTATAACAATTGCACAATGCAGGTGGCTAAAGATGTGAAATATAAGCGTGATATCATTGTTTTTTTTTTTCAATTTTCTATCTACATTAAGTGCTATATACAATAGAATGTTCCATAAAGTGGTTTGAAGTGTCTCAACAGAGTTCACAAAGTATGTGTAGGATTTTATATAGGTCGTTTAGTAAGATTTAGTTTTTTAAACAAGAAACGTGTTTTTTCTGGGTTAAATATTGACACGCTCTGAGAAAAGTGTGTGCCAGGGAAGGGAGGCAGAGGTCTCTAAGTGGCAACTGTTCCACTCTCGAAAAAGTTTGATCCCCCTCGTTTGGCATGCATGCATGAGCGTAAGTGAGTACGAGCATGTATGCATGCGTTTGCCGATGGCACGTGCATCTCCGAAGCGATGACAGGCTTCCCGGTGAGTGGAGTTACTGTGGTGACAAACTGGGGTAGGAATCAGAGACTCGAGTGGCGGAGGAAGGACAGCAACGGGGCGGGAGGCAAGCGTTTGTATGTGTGCGCTGGGGTGTTGCATGGGTGGTGTCGTGGATGTCATCTGCTCCTCAAGGAACAGTCATTGGTATTGATGGCTGGCTGTCAGTGACGGGCTCCTGGCTTGGTGCGCCTTGTCTGTGGGCTGGCCCGTGGCTGTTCTTTTCAATTACGGCAGACCTGGCCGCAATTGACAGTGAAGGCATTTGTTCGCGGAGAGAGTGTGGTGTGGAGGTCGATGTGCATTTGTGTGTGTGTGTAATTGTGGGTGGAGGTAGGATCCCCTATGTGTGTGTGTACTTTGATACGGTAACTGTCCTGATATGTGTGACTCTACACAGTGCAAATGTTGGTCACTCAGCCTTAAACTGTGAGGCAGCCACTGCTGCTCAAGGCTATTCTGCCAGAGATGAGGTTATTTAATGCTCTTACTGCGGTTAAGACCCTTGCTAAAGTGAGTGTATGTGTTGTCCAAAACACTAGTAAATGATACTATTGCTGCTGATACTGTAGTTCATGGTGACCACAATTGGCATTTAGTGGTGCTCGGTAAGCAACAGTTCCTGTTATTATTCCTCTTTTTTATGGTTAGGAATTTGAGTGATGCCTCAAATTGTGTGGCTTGTTCAGCAGAGTTGGACTAAGTGATCAGATTTACGATTTTCACCTGGCGGACTATAAAACGGTGGAAAAAAAGCCCTTCATTTTTATTCACACTGAATAAAGGATCTTTGAAGAAGCGTCTTTGAGGTAGTCTCTCATGTGTTGGGTCAGTAAGTAACCACCTAGCAACCACTTGGAACACCTTAGCAAATGCATAGCAACATGCTACAAGCCAGTCAGAACATCCTTAGCAACCACGACTAAAGCCCTGGCAACCACCCAGAACACCCTAGCGTTGTGGCGGAGAGTTTTGCACAGACAGGCAGAACCTACATTGTCGTAAAACAATTAGTTGGATCAGTTTTAGCATGTTCAAATCTAATTGATTTTAATTTTATATTTAGACATCTCTTTTGAATGCATTTAATTGGATTTTTTTTTTGAATCAAATCCATGTTGTTGTTGTTGTTTTAAAGAAATTAATACTTTTCTTAACCAAGGATGCATTGAATTGATCAAAAGGAAGAAAGGCATTTATAATATCACAAAAGATTTATAAATGTTCTTTTAAACTTTGTACCCTAGTGAAAAATAAATATACTATAATGTATTTGAAATACATTTATTTCATGCTAAATATACTACAAATTCATTTACATATTTACTGTGTGTACTTAATAAAAATACCCTGCAATTGTACTTTTGGCATAATAAACTGGTATAGCCTACTTAAAGTCTGCTGGAACCACTAATTTTGTGCTTAATGCACTTTAATTGTGTGGAAGTAGTGCTGAAGTCCAACTGAAGATGTACTGAAGTTTACTTGATTGTGCTAAAGTGGAACTATTACAAGTATACTTTAAATATTGTGCATTTAAAGACCGATATTATTCAAAGATCAAACAATATTCATCAATAGTGACATTAAAACACATTTTATGCTTAAAGCTGCAGTCCGTAACTTTTTTTGGTTAAAAATGATCCAAAATCAATATTTGAGCAAGTACATAACCAGCTAGTGTTCAAAACTATTGCCTTACTTTAGCCCAATTCACAACGGTTAGCTTATAATAATGTTTTCTAATTTGAGTGGTACGGGTAGGTTTTCTCGGGAAATTCGAGCATGGCACTGCGTCATTACGTCACGTCTGTAAACATAAAGAAGTTGTCCCGGCTACTAGGCTATTGCATGTGAGGATCCTGCAGGTGGCCGATCGTTTATAGCCTTTTCTCACAGCAGCCAGAATAATTAAATGTATCTTTTTTTTGGCGGATTGTAATACAGAAAGTATTATGTGTTTATGAAACACATGTGAATGAAATTAAATTATATTCCAGTTTTAAATGTGCTTCTGATTACAGATAGCCTGGGATTACACAAAATTTGTATTTTAAAGACAACCAGTTCGAAGGGAGCATAATTTTCTTTTTGGGTTAAAATAATTTCTTAATATAAAATTCGAATGGTATGACAATGACTGTACAGAAATTTAAATCTACATGCTAATACACACTATACTCATAGTCACGCAATGCTGATGTTGTTAACATTATTAATTTGAGAATAAAGTATAACAATAATAATAATAATAATAGCTGAGCCCACCCAAATGACTGTCTTGCCCACCCAATCAGAATTAGAATTGATTAAAACTAATCTAAAGCGGACTATATTTTGAGAAGTTTAAGCTATAGCTTGAGACTGCCCAAACAATCATAAAATAACTCCAGAAAATTGCAGCATTTTTCTTTTATTAGCTGAATGCAAGGCGCTGAATTCACGCGGAGGCTTCAGTCTGTTGCAGAAAAGCAGAGGCTGACAACGAGCGAAAACGGGCAGAAATATTTGTGTGAGTTTGCGAGTTATGAGGAGTTTAATACACGAATATGTATCATAGCCTACCACTGAAATTACCTGAGCAGTTTTAATGTTCTACAAGAAAAAAAACATCATTCAATAACGTGCGTTCATTGCATGGACTTGGCACGAGCATAGCCTATAAACGTCTAAAATGCATGTAGGCTATACAGTTGAAAGCTTACCCCTTTTGACTTGCTGTTAATGTTGAATGTATGAATTACTTACTATAGCAACAGTCGGCTCGACCGTATTATCCAGTGATGCAAACTATTCGACTTTCTTTCTTTTTTGTCGAATTCATAATATTTGTCTGTAATTCATAATTATTGTGACGACAATAGCATTGTCTTGCATTACATTACATTCAACATATTAGGAATACAACTGAAATTGAATGGGTGCATATTTTAAAATAAAAATAGCCTATTATTTGCAGTTCAGATTGAGTACTTTACAAAAAAAATCTTTTTATTTTATTTTATTTTATATTAATTTATTTATTTCCTTTACCATTACCATAGTGGTCTGGTCTTAATATTTTCCTCAAAACAATAGTCCCCCTAATGTTCTAGATATGATTATGGCCTTGTTTGGTATAAATAAAAAAGTTAGTTGAAAAAATCACCAGTGTAGAAACAATGATACAGAGAAAGAGAACAAAGAGGTTTTTATTATTATTATTATTCAATAAAGAAAAAAAAGTTTATTTTGTTGTGAAAGTGCATGATATTCTAGGCTGCCCATGAAAGCTTTTTTTCCAGTGTACATATAACAGCCTATAGTTAATATAGTTAATATAGCAATATCAACAGTATAAATATCTAGACTTGCAATATAATTATATTTTACTTTCAGTATAAATATATTTCCCCTTGCAATATAACCCCCCGACCTGCAACAGAAAAAATGCCCACCCACATGTCTGCCAGCCCACCCTTCTATAGCTGTCAAGAACCAGGTCTGATCGGCACATGCGCATCAGGCAGAGAGCCGCAGAAGTGAAGCACTCCCTCCCTTTCCACTGTGTTTGTCTTGGTGTGGAGGTGAGTGGTGATGAGCAAAAGACTAAAAGCTACCTGTGCCTCGAATTTACAGCTAATTACCCATAAGACAAAAGGCAATTATAGTTAATTTGTCTTGCTAACAGATTAATCGTTTGACAGCACTAATATAAAGTTTAATTATCATTTTTATATCAGTAAGTCTTGAGCATTATGTCAGTAAACATGTTAATAGATTTGAACTGTAATTATTTCATACTATACTATAGTATGAAATAAATGTATTTAAAATGTATTACTTTTTACTAGGGTATTCATCAAAGAATCTTAAAAAAATGTATCTTATTTTCAGAAAAATATAAAGCAGCACAACTGTTTTCAGCATTGATGATAAAAACGAATGTTTTTGAGCACCAAATCAGCATATTACAATGATTTTTGAAGGATCATGTGACACTAAAGGCTGGAGTAATGGCTGCTGAAAATCCAGCTTTGCCATCACAGGAATGAATTACATCCTGGTGTTGTGAGAGATTTAGACAATGAAATGACATATTTCAAAAGGTTTCACTTGATTTCATACATGTAGTCAGGAATTATAGTTTGGGAAAAGTCTAACTAGTAAAATGTGTACAAGTTATGTCACAATAACAACAGATGCAAGTAATCTTAGGCTACTCATGATATTCTCCACTGGATCTAGCGGCCCGATGCTTGGCGTTGTATTCTTCTTCTTCTGAGGTAAATTCTGGGTTATTGCTCTCAGCGCGTCTTCTTCCAGAAACAAAAAGTAGCCGGGATGAGCTCTTCACGTTTGTTTACGGATGATGTGGGCGTTTACATGCACGCGCTTCTCACATGGATGTTTAGAATCTGAAAAGCGCATCGGCTCCTGGGCGTGACCGCATTAGAGATAATGAGTTGAGACGAGAAAAACTGGACATCGTATTGGTTTCATACGGATTACTTTAACAGAGAATATTTGTTTTGGATGTGAATTACTGTACTTAATTTAAAAATAGACATTTCAAGCTTTCTATACATATATTTATCATGTCTTTGAGGCAAGTATTTGCGGAGATTCAGGTTGTTTTATTTACGTGTCTGTGAAGAGAGGTGACAGAGACCTAGACGGCGGAGAACGCACCCTGTTTATTTTCTTTATTTTACAAAAGCACATTGTTTTGTTGTTATTATGACTATACACACATAAAAGTAGATCCTTTGCAGTTTCAAACGATACCTTATTCTTATCTGTACGATCAAAACTGATGGAGTATTTTTAGTTCTTTTTGCGGTCATAAAGAAAATATGAGACAGACCGCACCAGTGTGGGCTTCGACCCCAGGGGGTTAAAATATATTAAAATATAAAACAGTGATTTTAAATTGTAACAACATTTCACAATATGACTGAATTGATCATAGAAATGCAGACTTGGTCAGCATAAGAAACTTAATTAAAAAACATTGACATTTTACCAACCCCAAACTTTTGAATGTTGCATACTGATATATTTAAAAGCATGTTAGATACACACTAATAAAAATCCAACATTTGATTTGATTCATTGACTTTGTGAAGTATATTTGTTTGACTCTATGGCCCCTATCAGAAGAGTATTGGAGGATTTTATCCGTGGCTCCCAGATAGCAATCAGCTAGATAGAGGGCTCAATAATGGGACCCAATAATCACAGGACAGCGTATCTGCTTATCACCTCTGCTTTACGTCGTGCTGGAGTGTTCCATTAAAGCGGTCTCTCTAGCCACACAAGTGGGCCCTGCTGGCCATGTGGATGAGGAATTAAAGGTTAGCGCCCTTCTGCTCGGAGGAGCTTCACACAGGTGGGCTGGGGATAGTGAATTATTGATGGGACTCGCCTGAGACTGGACACCTTGCCGAAGGGATTATCTGGGAAATCCTCGAAAGATACCCCCAGAGCTTCAGCCCAGGAAGTGGGCTGGATTCAGTCCCAAACCGGCCCCATCTGACCCAGGCTCAACCCAGGGGACTCAGGAATGCCCCTGTGGTCTACATTGCTGTCGGCCCCAGCTGATCAAATGCTCAGTTTTGCCCTCAATCCCACTTTAGTGACAAAACAGCTAAAGAGCACAGCACATTCGGAGCGCAGACTTGTTGAGGTAATGTTGGGTCTGTCACCGGTCCTGTCTGGCGGCACAGAGGGCGTGTCGTTTTAATGATACCCTTCACTGCACTGACGGATCCAGGTGTGTGTTCTGTATAGCCAGACTAAACTGAATGATTTCTGTGGTGCATAGTATGAAAAATAATTTGTCATTCCTTATTGTATCATGACATACAATATGTATTTGCGCTGAGGCTGGCTTCATGCATGTCAGTGAGTAAACTGAAGCATGTGACGGAGACAGAGTGTGTTCTTCAATTGAATAATGACTCACAAATGTTTGCAAACTCAGAAAGGAATGTTTTGATTGTTTGGTAATACTGGAGGGATGTGGATGCCACTACTTAGTATGTTCACCTACTTTCCATCTTATGTATGCTGTATAAAAGGGACGATCTGAGATTATCATGAGTATTTTTATTTTATTTTATATATTTTTTACACCATAAGAAAACGTACTGTCTAAGATAGTCATGAATATTTATGTATTTAGTTTATTTATGTCCAGACAGATTTCCTGTTTATTTATTTTTTCACAGATTCAGTTCATTTTTCATTTGATATGTTATTTAAAAATTGGGACAATTTGTGATTATTACGATCATGCATTTCTTTACGATTTCTTTTTGTCATTAATAATGTTCCGTTTGACGTTCGCTCTAAAAAAGGTACAATCTGAGATTATCATTAGTATTTTTTTATTTATTGAACAATTTCAGACCATTTCCATTTGATGTTTCTAAGAAAATAAATAAAAAATGTTTTTTCTGAGAAACAACAAATGGAAAATGGCCTGAAATTGTTCCATAAATAAATAACTAACAACAAATAAATAAAATTATGTAAATAAATGAAATGTATATTTATTTATTTACATAATTTAATTTATATAAATTGGATTGATTAAATAATTTCAGGCCATTTTCTTTTTGATATATATTTCAAAGAAAAGGGACGATTTGAGATTGTGATCATGAATTTATTCATTTATTTATTTATTTAGCAATTTCCATTTGCTGTATGTTTTTATGAAAAGGGACAATCTGAGATTATCACGATCATTCTTCAACAATATCTGTGATTAGCGCCCTTACAAAAACTACCCAACAGAAGAGTAGGGGAAAGAAGGAATTGTGGGTAACTACAGTACATGGGTCTGATGATCTCGCTCTTCCTCCTCATTTCAACATTTTGCTAAGCTGACAAAATATTCTAGTGCGTGTCCTCTGGTGTGTTCAACCCTTGACCCTCGTGTCCAGCCCTGGTTTGTTTACTGAAGCTGTGTGTGGTGAGGGGTGAGGGGGGAGGGATGATTGTTGAACACTCTGACACAGAAAGTAAGATGTGGAATTCTGCATCTACTTCAAGTGCACAAATGATTCACGACAACTGTCACTATTCAGTGTCAGTAACTCTGGATCACACTTTTTATTTCTGTCATGTACAGTATTCAGAACAGTCTTTATATGAATATCTGTAGTGATGTATTTACATATGTTTTTTTTTGTAATTAGACTTGGTATGGCTCTGCCTGACAATAAGAGAAATCAAAGACGACCAGACCTGCGCCGTACACTATCTATGTGCTGTTCTCTGCCTGTCGTCATGACAACACCGTTAGCGCACCTAGCTGCCGTCCCTTAACCTGAGATGACTTTTGGGAACTTAATGGAAAAAATAGATTCAGTATAATCCCTCAAAGCATAACAATACATTAAGATTTGCTCTGACTTATTTTTTAAAAAATTGGTCAGTCAGGGGACTCGGAAACCATCGGTAGGATGTTCTGAGATATGCATGAACTTTGTTAGCAGTTGTAGGTCTGGCGATCGGGGGGTTGAGAAATTATGCAAACAACATATGGAGTCCATTACTATCCAAAGGCAAAGCACAGCATGCATGGCTCAGCTTTGAGAGACTCAAACGTAAGTCCATGTCGTATAGTATAACCTCCCTCTGGCGACTTGCTCAAACACGTACCTGGCGCCTAATGCTGGATATTAGCAGAAAACTTGGAAAAGTAAACTGAAAAACAGATGCTGCATGTGAAGCATGAATATAAACCCAGCTGCTTATTCTATTAGGTGAGGCTATGGGTGCCAGAATGGGATTTAATTTAATTTTATTCTGTTTTTATTCAGTTTTTTATTTCTTATTTATATATTTATATATGTAAGAAAATGTAGACTGAGATTACCATGAGTATTTCTATCTATCTTTATTTAAATAACTATTTTTGGCCATTTTTCTTTGATATACACTCAAAGAAATGTACAATCTGAGACTATTGCGATCATAAATTTGTTAATTATTTTTGTCATGAACAATTTTGGGCCATTTTCCATTTGATATGTTTCTGTGGAAGGTCATCCATCCATCCATCCATCCATCCATCCATCCCAAACAATTTTGGGCCATTTTACACTTGATATTTTTCTAAAAAAGGGGACTTTCTGATATGATATTATATGATATTATATGATATGATATTATATTATATTTATTATATTATATTTATCTGTTTATGCTCAGACCCCTGATACCTGGCACCTAAATCCAGATATTAGCAAAAAAACGTGGAAAAAAAGCAAACTGAAAAGCAGACGCTGCATATGAAGCATGAACGTAAACCCAGCTGCTAATTCTATTAAGTGAGGCTATGGGTGCCGGAATGGGTCAAATTTCAGGTTAAAAATACCCTCACAAGGACTTCCTGTATTACTTAATGCTCAAGTGAGTTGAACTCTGAATTTTTGCTCTGAAGTTGTTGTTTTACTCAATGTGGCAAGAGCGCCAGTTATAGATTTGCAGAGAAAAACAGAACGTGCGAGATGAGTGTGTGCCTCGCTTCGTGTGTGTGTGTGTGTTGTGATAGTGTGTGTTCTTGTTTGGCATAAATGCCATTGCTCAGAGAGCGTGTGTAGGAGGTTCTACAAGAGGATGTGAGCTATGTAAATATGCACGTTCTGAAATTGTGAATCTGGGTTTACGCAAGGGAGATTTCTGTGTAGCTCCATCCTGTTCACATCGAACTTACTCAAATTCTGTAGGTGTTTCGTTGCAAAGTAGAAAATAAGTTTGTGTTTGTGCGTTCATACCTGGTTTGGTGATCTGAATGTGTGTGTTTATGTGTGTAGGGGGAGGGGGCAGGAGCGCAAGGCATTGAAAGGCTGCAGAGAGGCGTCTTAAATAACCTCTTCACCATTAAGGCTGGAGGATGCAGCCGACCCCCTGAGACATGAAGAGTGGGTTATTGTACTGATCATAATACGCTCCACCACCTCCACCCACAGACCTCCAGCCCTCCTCCCATCCACCTCCGCAAACACACTTAACAGACCCACTACATTGTATAACCCACGCTGCTATACATAGTACGACTGCTCTTATTTCCATGTGATGTTCAGCGACCAGTAGAATGACTATGAATGAAAGGCCCATAGCCGATCTCCTTATGGCGATGATGGCAGTTGTGTAACGGCAAGTGGCATTTAAGAGCTCCATTGAATTGCTATTATTTACAGAAAATCACTAGTCCCGATATGACAGCAGGTGGTATAATAAGACTTAATCTTCTGAAGAGAATGTTAGTGCTGCTAATCTAACTACTGTGATGCTAAAGTGTTGCTATGCAGTTTGCAAAGGCTATTTGCTTCTTAAGATGTTTTGGGTGGTTGCTTACTGGGTTCAGCACAAGCTTAGAAACAAACATAATAGCAGTGTTTTAGCACATACAACTAATTGTCAAATTTAGTTGCATAAGTGATATTGGCTGGTCAAACACACCACTCAACTAAACTCATATGATAAATTGTTATTATTATAATTAAAAATACATTGCCAGTTAAAAGCTTGGGGTCAGTAAGATTTTTAATGAAGTAAATTAATACACTCTTAAAAATAAAGGTTCTTAAAAGGTTCTTCACAGCAATACCATAGACGAACCATTTTTGGTTCCACAAAAGGTTCTTTAAAGAACCATCTCCTTCTTACCTTTTTATAATCTGAAGAAGCTTCTTTTGCCACAAAGAACCTTTTGTGAAACAGAAAGGTTCTTCAGATGTTAAAGGTTATTTTATGGAACCATTTAGACAAAAAAGGTTCTTCTATGGCATCGTGAAGCACCTTTATTTTTAAGAGTGTACTTTTGTTTAGAAAGAATACATTCAGTTGGTCAAAATTGACAGTAAAGACATTTATAATGTTAAAAAAGATTTGTATTTCAAATAAACGCTTGTTTTGAACTTTGTATTCTTCAAAGAATCCTGAAAAATATATAAAATTTTCCACAAAATACTGAGCAGCACAAATGTTTTCAACATTCATGTTAAGAAATTATTTTTGAGGACCATGTGACATAAAGACTGGAGTAATGGCTGCTGAAAATTCAGCTTTGCCATCCCATGAGTAAATTACATTTTACATATTACATTTTAAAATCTATAAAAAAAAAAAAAAAATAGTAGTTTATTTAGTTTAAAATAGTAATTTTAAACTGTAATAATATTTCACAGTATTACTTTTTTGACTGTATGTTTGGTCACATAAATGCAGTTTCTTGACTTCTTTCAGAAACATTTCAAAAATCTTACCAACCTCAAACAACAGTAGTGTATATAATATGTATGTGCTTTTTATAAGTGTTTACTTGAGTGAGTCACACTTCACTGTTGTAAGCATAAAGGTGAATATTTGCCCTAAGCATCTGACAGTGCACAGCTCGAGTGTGAAACAGTATTGTTGTTTGCTCATCTGTGTCTGATGTTTTCTTTGGATGGAACTTCTACCTTTCCAGCAAACAGAGATACCCTGTGGTCCACAGCTGGTGCGAACGCAGATGGCCCTTAAAAGTTAGCTTTGGACACCTTTAAATGGATTTACTTGAATGCTGGGGACAGCTGTGAGTGCCTTCTTAGCAGGCGTAAGATTTGAGAGGTGGGGCATTATTCTTAACTGTCAGTCACATCACAAGCAATTGTGGTTGAATGACAAACAGGATGTGCGTTACTAATTGGGAGAGCAATGTTGTTTCTATGTTTGTTTGTTAATTTATACATTTAAATAATATCCAGGGAATCAACTGGCTTTTCCACATAAGCCAACAGAGCTTTTAAATGTGTAATTGTTAAAGAGTAACACTTTGTATTCTTTTAGACAGTGAAGGGATTTTTGTACAGCAGTGATATTACTGACTGTCAAGACTGTCATTGGTCACATGTCAGTGACAGGACTGATTAGAATGGGCTGGGTTCATTAAAAGTGGATTAATGTCATGTGAATCAATGTGACATTACCACTACACGACTCGTTAGTCACAATGACCTGTCGCTAGAAAAACACAAAAGAGGTTTGATTTTTCATTTCTGTGGTCACAGTTCAGCTGTAGACGTCCTCGTTTTTTTGTGGACAGACCCCGTTTTTGGTGTCCTGTCCAGGCTGTAGCTGTCCTCAGAAATATGTGGATTCAAAAAAGCCAAGATAAAAGATTCAAAATACAAGATATTTCCATTACCATCTATTTATTTAAAAATTGTTGCCTTTATAAATACATTTAGGCTGTCTATAAATACATTTAGACTGTCTGTCAAGCAGCTATAGATCTTGTAAACAAGAGAGGCCAATAGATATGAATTAGCAGTTTGGATTTGTAGCTTTAGATTGCATTATTATAGATTGTGTAATTTAATATTACATAGCAGCTTAGTATAATAACTCCCTGTAATGCATTGTTTTGGATGCAAAACATTCTTTAGATTTTATAAGCATGCATTGATGTCTAAATGTGATTTAAATGTGGTTTAGTATCATTTATATCCTATTTTAGTATTTATTCATTTTTTTAATTGGCTTTTTATTTTTATATTTTCAGTTTTGTTTTTAATTTTAGTTTTAGTATATGCTTTTTGTTTTGTTTTTTAATATATCTGTTTAGCTTTTTATGTTCATTTCAGTTTTAGTTTTAGTAATTTTAGTACTTCAAATTAAACTTATTTCAGTGAGTTGCCAAAGCAACATTTCTAAATTTCAGTTATAAAACGTATAGTTCCAGTCCTTGATTATGATTGGCTGAGCTGCATTTGAAGCCATTGTATAATACTCTATAAACACATACCTGTGACCTCATTACATCAGTATTACTGGCCATTCTATTAAATATGGCTGAGAAAATACATTGCGTGGTGGAAGGATTATTAATGGGTTATCAATAAATTATTAAATTTTTGTTGCTGTGTGTTTATTTTATGAAAACTTGCCAGCTATATGTAGTAACTGTTCAGTAGTATTCCGTGGAACTATGACTTCTTGGGTTTGACTATTGCTATGACTAGGCCTGTCACGATAACAACTTTTTGTTGTGCGATATATTGCCCCAGAAATAATTGCGATAAGCGATATTATTGTTTGCTTTATTACGTTTTTATCTAATATTTATATTTTGTATATATACTTAATAGCTTGTGTTAACAATACCACTACTAAACTAGAAATGTCCCCAGTTTTCATTTGGGAAATCTGGTCACCTTACAGTACACCAACTGCAGACGTGACACACTATGAGAGGGAGAGAAAGAGAGAGAGAGAGAGCTGTGAGGCATTGCTGGTCAGAGGCAGTTCATTAGCTTTCTTTTCTGAATTGAAGATGAGGTTGGATTTCCAGTTCCTGTGCAAACTGAAGGCTTGGAGGGAGAAAATAGGAAGTAGGAGCAGCACATTCACACATGCACATTCCTTATTGATCCAGCACAGATCATCAGCATTTAAGTCCACCTCTCTCCAGCTAAATCCCTCTGCGGTGACCACTCCACCCATTCCATACCTCTCAGAGCAATTGAGGTTTTTGTGTCAGGTCTATTTTAAAGCACGGCCCCTGAGATCACTGCACTTTAACTAAAGGGGGAAGGGAAGAGGTGTGCTTGCAGTGGCTGCGGGGTCGCCCCTCTCTTGTGCCGCCAACCATTGCAGATTAGAGGTGTGTAATTAACAGCAGATTTCTATGTATTTAACTTTAGGGCTGAATAAATTATATATTTTGTTGTTTCTCTGAATTCGAAACTCTGAATTAAGTAGATAAAAAATGTTTTATGTAAAAACTAAAAGTAAAAATTTTCCGCACACTATTTTATTTTTTATTGTATTTTATTGAAACTTAACTACCAAATAAAGGATATTGAAATGAAGAAATTACAATATTCAGTTGTTGCATAATTTTATGTCGCCAGAAAAATCACTGCAAATATATTATGAATATTCTATATATGTCGCCCAACCCTAATTCAACTTTGTTGCTGATAAAACAGTATAACACTTTGGTGAGACGGATATACAGTGTACGTATGTATGTATACAGTGGTGATATGTTGGAAAATCATGAGAAATTTGTCAGAGGTCAGACAGATTTGGCAGAGAAACCAAAGCTCTGGAAGCCAGACAGGTTTACGAGAAGAAGCAAAACCACGTGAATGAAGAAAAACCCCCACAATGCCTTTGCTTTAGCTGTAAAGACGACCCTTTGCTGAGTTAAAAGCCTGCCACTCTACCTCCTGAAACTTCAAACAAAATAGCTCTGACTAAATGAGTTATGGATGTGTTTACTGATACTAAGCCCTTTAATTCTGTTTTCATAAACTTTGACACACATTTTTCAGTTGAAAAATGCTGATCAAGAACAGCTGATCAGGATACAAATATTGTTCAGCTG
Source organism: Sinocyclocheilus rhinocerous (assembly GCF_001515625.1). Classification (NCBI taxonomy): domain Eukaryota; kingdom Metazoa; phylum Chordata; class Actinopteri; order Cypriniformes; family Cyprinidae; genus Sinocyclocheilus; species Sinocyclocheilus rhinocerous. Next base: position 47,950 of record NW_015630990.1, read on the forward strand.
TGTAGGTGATGTGTGTTTTCTTAATACATTAGTATTAGTGTTTTTCTTAGCATGGGTTCCACTGAACATTGTTTTTTTTTTTTGTCATTTTGAAAAAGCATGTGTCAAGAATGGACTCTGTCCCCTCTTTTCCTCGATTCCCTTTTTCACAACTAGTGACCTCTCACCCCCATAGCACTGACCAATCAGTAAACAAACCTGACTGATATACTTTAGCTCATAATATTATGTAAAATGGGAAAGGATTTGAGAATAATAGTTGTGTTTTATGCAAATATTTGAAATCCTACGGGGCATTTTAATATCAGATTTCTTCCCTTTTCTCAATACCAAACAAACCGACTGACAGAAATAATTTCTCTTGATCCATCATAAATGTCCAGCCGTTTATATGCGAATGGTGCGGACTGGGGCAGTGTCTCATGGGCTGAGCTGTCTTATCCTCACTGGATCACTGACACAGGATCTCCCTCGTGCAGAAATAGCCAAAGCCCAAGGGCAATATGCTGGACTACGGGTGCTTCCGTAAGCCTGTGTTTTGGAAAGTTGGCCTAGTGTTTACAAGAGCCTCAGCGTTCTATTAAAGGTCTCTCACTTCCTATCAGGTGTGTGAGGCCTAGTGATGGGGGTAATGGGGTAAAATTGATGTACAGTACAGAGTCTTTTGACAGCTGGCCCCAGCATTTGACTGTGCTGATGGGCTTTAGGGCTTCTTCTGGGTGAACTGGATTATGCTCTGTGCATCTCGATTGCATTGACATGGCTGTAAAACGAGCATTCGAGAGTAGTACGTTCCCTTGTGACCTCATTTTTTTTTCTGGTCATGTCTTTCAGCACTTCTTCTGTTCATCTCTGAGTCAGAGTACATTTGTCACACTCAGAAAAATAAAGAGAGCTACAAGACAGCAAATCTTGGTTGGGGGCCCGAGTGAATGACAGGCATTGTTGTGTGGCTGTTTTTAGCCAGAGGAAAATGGCAAAGTGGGCTCCCTGAGGTGAAGCGCTACCGTCTGGATGCGCAGGGAGGAGAACACACGCTCACATTACTTATCCACAAACTCAGCTGGTACTGAAGCAGCACATCTCTCTAGAGCTCGAATCTAAAAAGGTCCCAAAAGTGACCAAAGTCTTAGTGCAGACTTGCCTGCCAAGGAAAATGCGCCTTATGAAATGGAAAGTCTGAAGTCATTCACAGTATGCCAGAAAAGATTAACCAAGAAATACAGTCCGCACCGAAGTATAGGAAGCATTGGGGTTAGAATCCATTATATCCAATAGATGGGAATGTGGACGTGATTGTATATGTTATGATGTTTTCTGAAATTCATTTGTTGTTCAGTTTGTGTATGGGTAGAAGTAAATTTTTTTTTTGTTAGCCGTCAAGAATTAAGTTCCTCTTCAAATGCAGTGCATACTCAGACAGTACATGTACATGAATTTTGATGTGTGAAATGAACTTGGTGATGCTGCACTTGTGAAAAAGTTTTAAGTGTGCAACGAAAAAGTCAGAGTCGGATGGCAGTGCCATAGTAATTATGTCATATAGTCATTCAATTTAAATTATTTTCAATTTATATATGTGCATTCATAATACAAATTGTTCCAAAACTTTTATTTTATCAGTTCATGCTGATTAATGGTTGACAGTAGATCTCAAAAATGATCATATGACCATTTGCGAAAAAAAAAATCTTGATAATGAAACAAACCTATCTTATCACAAAATTCCTCCTCCCTCTTGATTGGTTAAGGAGTTCCTATGTCCAGCATGACTGTAAAAGGAAAGGTGGTACTTAGCCTGCGTGTTCTCTGCTTGGGACGACAGAGTGCTGACTCATCATATTTGCTGTTTATGGGGCCTATAAAGAGGGAAGTGAGCTTGAGCTGAGTTCTGGTTGCAGACATTGTCTGGAAGTGTCCAGAGGAAACCATATTTTCCTTGCATCATGTGGACATTCTGTATGTAAATACAATTTTTGACTTAAGTGGTTACAGAATTTTTATTAGGAAGATCAGCAGGATGTAAAGATAAAGAAGAGCAAAAAAGTTTGACTTTGGAATGGAGCAATCTGTTTGGCCGACCAATGGAAGACTGTTTGTTTTTACAAACTGTTGGTAACCGTTCCGAAATTGCACATTTCATCTACAATATTTCCAAAGTGTTCGTTTTTTGCAATTCAAACGACCAGGTAATCTATTTGCAAGAGCTCAGTGGGGAGCAGCTCTCAATAGCTCTTCTCCTCAGTGTGGAGTCTGATGTTATGTAAAATGCTGTTCTTTTGCTCTGGTTGAGCCTGAGAGGCTCTCTTGGCATGTTTGAGTTCAGTGTTCTTGTCTGGCTCTTGGCTGGGCTCCAGTGCTTAAATCCCTACCTCCCTCCCCAACTACCTCCTCCTCCTCCTCCTCCTCCTCCTCTCATCCCCATCCACATTTCCCCCTTCGGCCCGTGGCAGCAGGACCAGCCTCTGTGCCACAGATGCCCACAGTTGCTCAGGGCTCTCGACATGGGAACAAAGCATTGGCAGGACCAAGGGAACCCGTCTGTTAGTGTGCTACTCCTCCAGTGCAAAAATCTAAAATTTCAGATATGAAGCGCCTCCAAGCAGTAGGATGATCATCCTGCTCCTCTTTCTTTTCTGCTCATGTTCCAAATGAATTTTGTTATTCTGAAATTTCTTGGTGTTTTTTGAATATGTTATGCTAGGGTACATGTATCGGTACAGTAACATATCGGTTATTGGCTGATATTAGATTTTTTTTATTGGATGTTGGATACATATTGGCCTACTGTACAGTATATTGAATATTCTATTGTGCATGCAGTGTTGTTAATTAAAATGAAAGCTATTAAAATGTTTTTTTTTTTTTTTTTTTTTTAGTGAAATAAATCAAAAATAAAATATAAATATTAGACGAAAAACTTTTTTCTAGTTAGTTGTCTAGGCAAAAGTTAAAATTTTTGTTTAAGTTGACGTGCTGAAATAAAACTGAAATAAATAATTATAATATAAAACTATATATTAATATTTAAAAATATAAAAAATGTAAAACTAATACAAATGACAAAAGTACATAAAATTACTAAAACTAAATTTAAAATGAAAAATGAAAATATACAAATAAACGCTAATTCAAAATTGTAATATAATAGTAAAAATTGCTAAAATAACACTGCATTTTTAGTTCCCCTATTTTTGCATTATTAAATGTGAACTTTAGCAAATCTTAAGATGAATTAACTGTCATGCTGCACATGTAATGTTGTGATGTGTAAATTCACTTGAAACAAATAAAGTTTTTGTATTTCCTTTTTAGTTTATTTAGATAAAATAGTATAGAATTTTGATATCGGACATATCTGAGGAAATTTTAATATCCTAACCCTAACACAAGAACAATGATTGACTTTGGCCAGAATTTTAAATGTCAGACAAGTTTTATACACCTTGAGCCAAGTTTTATACACCTTGAGCCTCGACAGATTTATATTACTCTAGAAATACCTCCAAACCACTTAAATAGAGGTTCCTCCTGTGCTGTAACGCCCCTCACATCAATGCCACACTAGGCTTAGTAAGGCAGAAAGTTACACAATGAGGTATGCAACCGGCTCCAGGGGCAAGTTGAATGCTCTTTAAATCATTGTGTAGCAAGGTCAGCGTGGGGTCCAGGAAGGTCAGGCTTTTCCACCCAGGCCTGTCACCTCATATTGATTCGCTCGTCATTCGTTGGGGTCTGCTCGGCGATTCCGCCCCCGCGCCGTGTCTCCATCGGCACTCACGTCCATCGGGGAGATCTGGAGCTATGGCTGGGCATGGGAGTGCCAGCCAATCCCCTCCCCTGGCTCCCCCATCCTCAGCCAGAATCAATCCCAGGCGGGCCCCCTCCCTGTTGCCCCATTTCCAGTTGAATTGCCCTCATTCTTCTCAGGGAGCCTCTCGGGGGATGGCTCCAGCCGTGCATGGCAATGAGATGCCTGAGCACTCAGCTACTGCACCTCCCATGTTCATAACACTCACACCTGGGATCACCATTTCATTTTAGCGTCCCGGTGAAATGGAAAGGTGATCTTAATCTCTCTCTCGCTCGATTGCTCTCTTTCCATTTCTTCAGATCTTTAAAGGGATAGTTGCCCAAAAATGAAAATTCTGTCATCAATTACTCACCCTCGTGTCATTTCAAAGCTGTATGACTTTCTTTCTTTTGTGAAACATGTCTCAATGGTTTTTTTGACCACACAATGAAAGTCGATGGGATCCAAACTTTTTATTTATTGTATGGATAAAAACAGATAAAACATTTTTTTAAATATAAGAATGTCTTTCCAAATCTGTATGACTTTCTTTCTTCTGAGGAAGACAAAAGATATATTGAAAATTTATTTTTCCCCCATACTGTGATAGTCAATGGGGGTCCAAACTTTTATTTACTGTATGGATAAAAACAGATGAAACATTCTTTAAAATAAGAATGTCTTCTCAAACCTGTATGACTGACTGAAAAATGTCTCAATGTTTTTTTTTTTTTTGACCATACAATAAAAACCAATGGGGTCCAAACAATATCATAACATCTAAGTCTTAATGTGAAAATTCCTTTGTTAGGGTCTTCAGGGTATTGCACTGACAGTATTCTTGATTAGATAAATCACACCGATTTGACGAGGAACATTTGCTCTGTTTGGAGGATAACAGATCTAGAATTAGTCATCGTTACTCTTGCCCGTCGTATCACCTTGGCACTGTTAACTACAGTTGGCGATGCAACATCCTCCATCACAACCCCTTGATTAAGTGTTAATCAACTGGAGCTAAGATAGACAAATTGTGCCTAAATGTTAACCTCGTGGTGCTATACTCAATTATGCTAATAATCTGTTCATTTGATGGTTAATGAAACAACTGAGACCTTGCTCTTGGTATTGATTTCCCATTTGGCGCTCTCTTAAGGGACAAGGTTAGTTAGGCAAGAGGTTGGCTCATTTATCTGATCTAATGATCAATGTCTCAGAGTGATATGCTTACACAATACACACGAGCGTGATGACAGCTCCTTGGGCACAAAAAAATAGCCGGCTGTTGAACAGCGAGTGCCCTGGTCAACTGTGAAGCCTCGCATGTCAATCCAGAAGGACAATAACCCTCTGAGCTCCAACTTGAGTTGCCATGGCAACATTATCTCAGCCCACCACTACCTGCAGCCATTGGACATCCTGATCACAATATCAATCCAATGCACACAGATTAGCTTGGAAGCACGCTTCGTCAATGACAAGAGCATAGGGTTAAAATTCACACAGAAATTGTGTTTTGCTTTTAACTCCACATAAATAAGTATTTTCTTAGAAAAGCCAGAAAGCTTGGTAAATACAGTGCAATGGCTATTGGCTAACATGGATGCTATATATACAGTAGTGTTGATCTCTTCTGTTAAATTACTGATGGAAATTATAATTGTTTTATTTTTTTCAAGAATGGTGACAAGACAATTAATTGCAATCAGTAAAGGACGTCTCTTATGCTCACCAAAACTGCATTTATTTGATGGAATTACAGTTAAAACAGTAATACTGTGAAATATTATTACAAGAACAGTTTTCTATTTCAATATATTTTAAAATGTAATTTGTGTCACATGATCCTTTAGAAAGCATTCTAATATGCTGAATTGGTAATAATAAGAAATATTTCTTGAACATTAATGTTAAAAATAGTTGTGCAATTTTTTTCAGGATTCTTAGATAAATAAATAGTTAAAAAGAACAGTGCTTATTTGAAATAGAAATATTTTGTAATGTTATACATGTATAACATTACAACATATTTATATTTCTTTAGTGTCACTGTTGATCAATTGAATGGTTCCTTGCTGAATAAAAGTATTAATTTCTTAAAAAATAAATAAATAAATAAAAACCTGATCCAACACTTTTCACAATTTGTTATATTAATGTTTTGATGTTTCAGAAGTTTAATTTTTATACATTTTTCAAAATATTGGAAAATTTGTTTATAGTTTGACTGTTTGACTTTTCTAATTTAAGACTAAAATTATTGAAAATGACAAAATGTTAGCTACATTTTTTTCAAAGCACAATAACTATGACCAAAACAATAACTGTAAAAGTGAACACTTCCTGTAAAAGCATAAAAATGTTGATTCATCCGGTGGACCGTTGTGTTGTCTCATCTTCACCAGAATTGTTTCAGCCCAAGTGCTGAGTCGAGATCTGAGCCTGATTTCCTGCCGCCCATGCCAGGAGTGAAGTGTAATAGAGATGTTTAAAGTGTATCTGCTTTGCTTGCATTCCATTATGTGCTGCTGCTAAAATAATAAGCGCACGGGTTACTTTGGGACACCTCCCTCTGAGCCACAAACGCATTGTTGTGATTGGCTCTTTCGTGAGGTTCCCTTTTCTAACTCCGAAAGCCATACTGACCGTGTTTGCAACACTTGTGTGCGGATCGTAGGAGCATCTGTCACATCTAAGAAAGTCATTTCGACAGCAGAGATTTATGTTCACTCTTTTCTATCCTCAAGACAAGTCACCTATCTATCTGTTTGTGTGCGAACTTGTCCCTCCTGACAGGCGAAACCCAAACAAACATAAGGAAACATGAATATTGCATTTCCCAAGATGCTCATGCGTCTATTACTGCACCTTTATGGTGTTAAACATGGTAAATTGAGTAGACGGGGGAGAGAAAGTGTCTCGCTGGGAGTGCTGGAGCGTCTCCTCTCCCCATCATGCAGTGCTCCAAGAGCCATATTAGCTTTTAATCAGATTCCACCAGTTCATTAAAGCGGTCTCCTTGTGCATCCCTTGGATGTTGAGGGATGTGGCCACTTTTTCATGTGTGAGAGAGTCTGGTAGAGCAATGCCCACTGTAAAGTACAGAGCCGCAACAAGGCTGGAGTCTTTTTTCCGAGACTCAGACGCCTGAGGGGAGTTTGCACAAAGACGTGGATTCTGTTAGAAAGTCTTGTCATTTGTGTGAATATACAAGAAGAGAAATGTCAGGAGACTCTGATAGCAGCAACAGCCTTGATTGTGTGCGTGTATGTAGATGCTATATGTGTGTGTGTGTTACGAGCAGTGTTGGGGGTAACGCATTACAAGTAACGCGAGTTACGTAATCAGATTACTTTTTTCAAGTAACTAGTAAAGTAACGCATTACTTTTTAATTTACAAGAGAGTATCTGAGTTACTTTTTCATTCAAGTAACGCAAGTTACTTTTTTTTACCAATTTATTGATTGAATGCATTACTTTTAAAAGTAACTTTCCCCAACACTGGTTACGAGTGAGCGCATGTGTTTGCTAGCACAGCTTTACCCTACAGACATGCAGCAGGTCACCTAGGTGATGCTGAATGTTCTTTCCTATCTACAGACCCCTTTTACACCTGGCATTAATGTGTTTCCAGTGAATGGATCACTAAAAACACTTTCAAAGGTGGTCTGGGATTGATTTTGATGACATTTAGCACATGCATCTTATAAATCATTCAAGTATTTTTGGAATTGGCATCTTGATAACCAACGAAGTCATCACTGATGTTGTTTTCTGCAGCAAGACTGTATTTATTCTATAATTTTTTATAATTTTAGTGTATTATATGTTCTTTTAACTGAGCTGTATATGCTTTATATTTCGCTCTCTGTTTTAATTAATTTTTTTCTGCCTAACAACATCAGGCAAAGGGATTTCTGAAAATTAGCCTTTTGCATTTACTTGAATGTCGATTAATGTACAATGTAAATGACTGAATCAATCAATCAGTCTTTTGTGTCCATATTCACCTACTTAAACTGTATTGAAGTTACTTTAAATATAATCCTGTATGTCACGTTGAGTTGTTAAAGCAATGTATTCATCATGTTAAAAAAGCATAGCTGACACTGTGCTCACTATTAAGCAAAATTGACAATTAAACAATTGAAAGCATTTGATTTATTCAAAACATTTTTTACAAAAGGTGGTTAATGATGAACTTCTCATGTAACATGTTAATGCTGATTTGTTGCACGGCTAAGTGCAATCAATGCGTGATTGGCTAACACTTTATTTTAAGGTGTCCCTGTTACACGGTACATATTATTACTATTATAATAACAATAAATTAGGCATAATTAAATGCAAGTAACCTTAAACCAAACCCTAATCCTAACCCTAACCATATAGTAAGTACATGTAGTTAATTAAAATAATTCAGTACTGAAATGTATAATTACACTGTAACAAGGACACCTTAAAATAAAGTGTAACTCGTGATTGTGATAACTTGTACATATAACGTTCAAGCTATTCAATAAAACTCTTCTTTACCTGTTATAAGCTAAGCGAAGTTATTAGCTTGCTAACTGAAGGCTAGTAAAACCACAAAAGGTAAATGTTTATTATGATCATTTGTAGCTTCAAATATAAAATTTGATCTGTGATATATTTACATTTACATTATATTTAGTCATTTAGCAGACGCTTTTATCCAAAGCGACTTACAAATGAGGACAATAAAAGCAGTCAAAACTAACAAAAGAGCAACAATATATAAGTGCAAATGACAAGTCTCGGTTAGCCTAACGCAGTACACGTAGCGAGGTGTATATATATACATATATATATATATATATATATATACATACACATAACTTGATACTGTATTTATTCTGCATTCTCTCAACACTGACATGATGTAGCGTTACAGCTTTCCTACTATGCAACATTTCTGTGTCACTCACTCTTCACAGCCATTTAGGTGTAAAATACCAGCCAAAATATGGCCCAGATGCGTTTGTTTACCCTCGGCCATAAACCTGATCTGTTTACTCACTGCATACCGTGATGACATCATTGCCTGTTGCATTGTAGCCTGCGTTATTGTTCAGAGCTTGCTAGGTTTGACTCAATCACGGAAAAGGTGAGAGGAGTCACACGCAGCAGCTTTCTCATGCCTTTCTCTTTTTTTCTCTCTCTCTCGGCTCGCAGACGCCATCAATAACAGGATGTTAATGCTAGACGGAATGCCTGCAGTCCGAGTCAAAGCAGAACCTCTGGAATCTGAGAGAGGGGTAAGAGAACAGTTGTTTTTCATACAATTTTTGTCCTAACCTCCCATCTATACTCCTGTACCACCCTCTACTTCTTTCACCCCTCACACACCCACCCCCTCGCTGTGATACCCCTAATTACTCCCAGGCGCTTGTGTGTGTGTGTGTGTGTGCAAAGCAGCCCTGATGTGGAGAGCCACAGCTGGAGCAGGAATGCTCCCAGGGCTTACAGTCAGGGCCACTGCAGCCAGGGCAGCCATTTTGGCAGGGCTCAAGCACAGATGCAGAGACACTGCTGTAGGGAGTCGTTCTCTCTTTTTTGTCATTATTTCCTCATATGCTGCTTACTTAAGTGCACATGTACTGTACATGATCATCTAGGCTCACCTCCTGGCACTATTAGAGTATCTATCAGGGGTTTTTAAACTGGGGTCCAGGGACACCCAGGGGCCCGCAAGTGAGTGCTACACTTTCAGAAACAGCCCTAAAATATACACTACATAAAATACCTTAATCTTAAATATCTTTTTAAAAAATCTTTCTGAAACAGAAAAAAGGTACAAAACAGGTACAAAAATTGTCAGGGAAAAAAAGGTACAAAAAGTACAAAAACTGTCTGGGGCGGTTTCAAAGGTACTTATCAATAAAAAAAAATAAATAAAAAAAATCTAAAATATTAATCAAAAAATACTAATATGTACACTTTAGGGACTAATGCATCTTTAAATTAAAATGCACTAAAATGCACCTTTAAGGGATAAATATGGTACGAAGGTGTGCCTTTTGAAAAGGTACTACCCCAGTGACAGCTTTTGTACCTTTTATTCTGAGAGTATAGGACGTCTGCGAAGCACTTCAGAAAGAATGTTTTTAAAGATATTCTAGGACTGTTAATTTCTTACTTTCTTTTCATCAAAGAATCCTAAAAAAAGTCATATGTTTCCACCAAAGTGTTAAGCAGCACAACATTCTGAAGAATCATATGACACTGAAGACTAGAATAATGGCTCCTGAAAATTCAGCGTTGCCATCAGGGGAATAAATTACATTTTAAAATATATTAAAATAGAAAACAGTTATTAAATTTTTTAAATAATAATTCACAATATTGCTGTTTTTTTACTGTTATTGATTAAATAAATGCAGCCTTAATGAGTATAAGAAGCTTTTTTCAAAAACTTCTTTCATAAAAACTGACTTCAAGCTGTTGAACAGTAGCACATCTTTAAAAAAAAACACTATAGATTTTGTTTTTATTTGTTAGTGTTAAAAGCTAAGGCTGTCAATAGAATAAAGTAATCATGATTAATCGAATAGATTCCAATATTCATCTTTTCAGTCAAAATATTTAGCTGTATTTTTATTTTGGAAAAAGGGCCCCTCACAAGGGGATCCTCATATTCCATGGTTTTTGGCATCAAAAAGTTTGAAAACCCCTGAACAATACAGCTAACCTTTTAGCATTATCATTAAGCCTTTGACTCAGGAATGCATGACTTGGTATATAAAGTTAATTCTGTGCCACGTAAGTGCATTAACATATTGATCAAATCCATTACAGTATAAGTAATAGAGCCATTCAGTCATTCATTGTGATGCACTGTTTAGTTGAACTGCTTCACATTATTTGCTCAATTAATGAAAAGCAGAAAAGCGGATATGGATAGATGCACTATTATGAGTATAAGAAACTTTTTTCAAAAACTTCTTTCATAAAAACTGACTTCAAGCTGTTGAACAGTAGCACATCTTTAAAAAAAAAACACTATAGATTTTGTTTTTATTTGTTAGTGTTAAAAGCTAAGGCTGTCAATAGAATAAAGTAATCATGATTAATCGAATAGATTCCAATATTCATCTTTTCAGTCAAAATATTTAGCTGTATTTTTATTTTGGAAAAAGGGCCCCTCACAAGGGGATCCTCATATTCCATGGTTTTTGGCATCAAAAAGTTTGAAAACCCCTGAACAATACAGCTAACCTTTTAGCATTATCATTAAGCCTTTGACTCAGGAATGCATGACTTGGTATATAAAGTTAATTCTGTGCCACGTAAGTGCATTAACATATTGATCAAATCCATTACAGTATAAGTAATAGAGCCATTCAGTCATTCATTGTGATGCACTGTTTAGTTGAACTGCTTCACATTATTTGCTCAATTAATGAAAAGCAGAAAAGCGGATATGGATAGATGCACTATTTTCTTGGAGAGAGAACTAGTTGCGTCTGAGAGCCAACGGCATACCCTTGTTGTGTTCTACTTCACAAGCCAGCATAGCAACACCTTGCTTCCTTCCTGTGAAAAGGCTGGTAGACATATTTATCCATATGCGTCAAAATCCTGCCAAGCGCCAGGAAGTGTGCAACCTACACAATGACTCTTTGAAGTGCATTCCATCGCTCAAGCATGGTCGTCGTTCTGGTGGCCGCTTGCCAAGACCTTGCTGAGAATGGTTTGCCCCAGTTAATGCCCGCACCAGCTAGACAGATATCTCACGCAGGATCCCCGAATAAAGTGTAAGTCATCAGCAAAGAGCCAAGGTGGAAAGTACGGAGGAGAGAGCGGTTGAGGTTTTAAAACATCTCTACAGAAACTGACGTTCAAACAAGAACAGGAATCTGCATGCAAAAAAGCTTTTTATCACCTCAAAGCCTTTGATTTAGGTTTTTTTTCCATATGAAAGGAGGTCATGTGTGCTACGGTACTCCATAGTTCGCAGTTTCAGTTTGCTGTTGTTTACAGTTTCATCTGGTTTTCTTTTCAAACATACAGCCTAATGGATCAGCCAGTGATACCATCTCAATAATCATGAGCACCTTATGAGTGCAGTTCTTGATTATTTGCCGTTTTTATCTTCAAGTGCTTCGAACCTGCCTTTGAGCAAAATAAAAACACAGTGAAACTAAATTCAGAGCTCTACAAGGCCAAATTGACTAGAGTGTAAAGAGTGGAGATGAGATCTATTTGAGAAAGCGGTTTGTCTCAGATGGTTGCAAAGACCTGAGGCTACAGCGGCCGCAGACACAGTTCCACATAATGTCTAATATACACACACAAACAAAAAACGTATGCAGTATAAAGCCTTTTAAGCCTACCCTAAAGGGTACATCACAAAATTCAGTAGAACTAGAGCGAGAGTTCACTACAGACAAACATGCTACTGACTCTGAGTGATCTGTTTCAGCAGGAAATATGGAGGTTGCATTACTGCTCCAAGAAACTGACCAGAAACGTTTTGTCCCTTTTGCTGGGATCAACAAAGGATCTCTTAGGTATTACAGAGGCAGGTTTTTCAATTAGATAGCAAGTCTAAGTATGCTGATTTGGTCATTAGCGGCACCTCCCTTCCCTTTCATACAACCCTCATTAGTAGGTTGCTGATTGCATGCTATGCTAATAGAAATTCACTTACTGGGTTTGATTACCACCCTGTCTGTGCAGCTGAGCAGTATTTTCCAAGACTAAAATACTAAAATTCACTAAAAATCAGACCATGTTCTGCATTTATTACAGAAAAAATGGTCATGTACAAAATACATGCATTTCCTATAAAATACGGAGTATTTTAAGAGTTAGTATTTGATTTGCGATCAGGTTCATAAATGTTAAATGACATGATGCGTTTCATCTGAATTAGCAGATATATAACATTTACTCAAAACTTTCATTTAAATGTTTAAAAAAATCTAGAAATATGGCTGAAGGTTGTAACACTACTTTCCCCTTTTGCGTCTACTGGACCTATAAAGATTGAACAAAAGGGATATATCTGTCATGTTTTATGCATTTATTTAATAATGCCTTGCTTCAATATTTTTATTAATTAATTAATTTTCCCAAATCTTTGTTTTATTATTAAAATGCTTAGTTTTCAAATGCAAAATGTAAATCTTTCAGCTGACCCACAAGAGAAAACTGAATTGTAGATCTATTATCCCATGATAGCCCCACTAGTCAATTGAGTAGAGCTGTGAAAAATGTTCATTGTGCTTTTCTTTTAGCCCAAAAACTCCTGACTAAATCACCATTGAACCATTGTCAGCACGGTCACACTTTGCAGAAAGGGGTCTCTTTGTTCTAAAAGTACTGCTCTTTTCCCTGCCCAGTCAAATTAGTATTGTAACCCTGACCTTGAGGTCATGTGTCTTGACCTCTGAGCCCTGAATGACCCAACCTGGGTTTTTACGGGTCACGTCAGCATATTTAATTGCCTGACATTTGTTTGTTTTTGGATTCAAATGCAGTTTTATTGTATCGCATACTGCTGATTCATGGTCAGCAGCGCTCAGAGTGGCTCCACGTGTCCAGAGTAAAAATAGTATGAGCTGGGGGGGGGGACTGTAATTTGCTACAAGCCCACTCAGTCTACATAAAGAAAAGTGAGTCTCCATGATTATTTTCTTTTAGATGAGCAAGCAACATTTCATACAGTGTGACACGTGATGTTTGATTTTTTTGATTCACAAACAAATTACATGTTTGATCCATTTTTTTTTTTAATTCACAAGATTTACAAAACTGTCTGCAAACCCAGTTTGAGTCTGACTCTTTCAGTCAGTGAATCATTTACTTGTTCAAACTGTGTTTTTAAATGATTCACAAAACAGTCTGGTAACCCAGGTTGAATCTGACTCACTGAATCGTGAATCATTTTTCAATCAGATTTGAAATAAACAGAACTGTTGCTTGTAATAAAGGATACATACAACAAAGCAGTTTTTCTCTAATAAATTACATAAAAAGTGCTCTTTGTATCTTTGTTTAACTGTATATGTTAATAATCTTTAAATATTTAATTAAACATTTGAATTAAAATGTGTGTGTGTGTGT
>NW_015630990.1:61853-81662 GCF_001515625.1 Sinocyclocheilus rhinocerous
TACAGTATATATATTTATATATATATGTACATTAATTTAATAAAACTTTATTAAATTTTAATAATTATAACCGTCTTCATTCATTTATTTTCAGAAACTCAGAAATGTAACTACCAAAAAAACAAAAATAAAACCACATTAATTTATTTCTTTGTTCTTTACAGTCACCCAAAGTGCACGGCTATCCTGATATGGAGACTGTGCCGCTCCTGCTCAGCAAAGTGAAGGCGGAACCTCCAGAAGACCTGCTCTCATCCGAGCAGTTCCAAACCCAGACAGAGCCTGTAGACCTGTCCATCAACAAGACAAGGACGTCATCTCCTTCCTCCTACACCTCAGCCTTCTCTCCATCTTCATCATCGTCATCCTCACCTTCTGTCATCACCTCAGTCTCCTCTGGAATGCCCTCCGTTTTGACACCCGGACCCTTGGTGGGCTCTCCTCATGGAGTTAGAGGCCAGCAATTTTTGCACATCATCCACCCCGTCCCCCCTTCCAGCCCCAGTAAACTTCCCAGCCATGTGCACCGTATCCCTGTGGTGGTGCAGTCGCTGCCCCTCATGTACACCACAGCCGTTCGCTCCCCGTCAACCTTCAACTCCACCATCATGTTACCTCTCCTGGACGAGGCCAAGTGCCAGGGCAAAGGTGAGGACCACTTTCTGGATTGTTTAATAATTGTCACTGATTAATTTAAAATTTTACTGTAGTTATAGTGGGTTGATTCCCTGATACACTGCATTTTTTCTTACTCAGTGTTTTGTCTTGTTTTCCAGTACAAATGTCTAAAAATTTGCAACACAAGATACATTTACTTGAGAAGCAAAATGCATTAAGTCAAAGATCAACATTTGACATTAAGTCAAAAAAAAAAAAAAAAGATTTAAACTAGAAAAAATACCTGCCAAAGGAGTGAGAAAAATAAACTTAATTCAGAATCAGAATCAGAATCAGAAAGAGCTTTATTGCCAAGTATGTTTGCACATACAAGGAATTTGTTATAGTGTCACAAGCTTCCAGTACACGGAGACAACAACAACACACAGATAATAAAAATGAGATGTGAATAAAATACACATGCATAAATATAAACCACAAAAAAAAAGAATAAATTGTATGTACAGGTGTGCTATAGATGGAATAGGAATAGAATAAAATAAAATAAGTTGTAGGGATGTACTAGGGTTTAGGGTGATAAATAAGTATAAGGTTATTGCACATACTGTACTTTAATTGCACAATGGGAGAACATTAACTGTTCATGAGGTAGATTGCCTGGGGAAAGAAACTGTTCTTGTGCCTGGCTGTCCTGGTATTCGGTACTCTGTAACGCCGACCAACTTAATTCAAAGGGAAAACAAGATTCGTTTTCTTACCTCATCGGCAGATATTTTTTACTGGTTTTATGCAAAAACTCATTAATTAATACATTTTCAGAAAAGAAGACTTAATTACCTTAAGTCATTTTGCTTTTAAAGTAAATACATCTTTATTTAAGAATGTTTAGATATTTGTACTGAAAAACAAGACAAAAAATACTCAGTAAGAAAATTATATTTTTGCAGAATTAAAATGGTTGGAGGTTTGCAAGTGGGAATAACTTAACAGTTTGAGAATTACTTACTTGATCACCAGGGTGCCCCTGGGTGAAGCACTTAACATCAGCCTGGCCCAAGGGGAATGTTGAAATCTTATGAAATTGTGATCACAGGGGAAAATAAATCAACTGGAACGGGGAAAAATGAAAGCTGATTAAAAGCATCTGTTTCCTTCACATTTGTTTTAGGAAAAGACTAGCTTCAGACAACTGCATCTCTCTGTCCTTTCTTCACAGAAAAGCACCAAACTCATAATGATATGCAGATATGGGGTTGATTGTCCTCAGCTGCCTGTGTACTTCCTGCTGTTAGGGAGTATGTGCTGTGCGACAGGCATACTGTCTGCTTTTGAAGTGGTGGACATATAAAGTAAAAGCTTAATTTCAAGTCAAGTAAGCAAAGTGGGAAATTAACTCCTGCCACCAGCGTTTGTGCAGTGCTGGGTAATTCTGATTTATGTACCAGCCAATGTGGCAGTCAACCTGTAAGACATGTCAGATTTTTTGAACATGTATGATCGTTGAACATTTAATTTAGATTTTGAAGTCATTTGAAAATCTGGCAAGGTGTATGCCATTGCTATATTTATATATTCAGATATTTGTAGCACTTGACTGCTCTTTTCGAACACACCCAAGCATGTGAGGTATTGTCACACTTGTTTTGTTTCATCTCACATAGCAGTATATAGCGTAAATGGATACTAATAGTATTACACAAGTGGACCAAAATGAGATGAAAGGAACAATAAAAACAGCAAAAAAAGGGAAACGTTATATTTCACTTTGTTCATTTATTGGACATGAAAGGTCTAAATTCCTTTCAAGAGCACTTAGATGTGAAAACATTATATAAAGTTATTACATAAGAATACAAAAGTGTCAGTGAACAGCTTAAGATGAAATAAAAAGCATGTGATTTGTAAAGAAAACAAAGGAAAAAAATGTTAAATACCATCATTTCATACGGTAATTTCAATTCACTTGTGTGCATTAGGATACATAATGTGTTAGCTCTGAAAATAACAAGATTAAATGTCTTTTTATTCCAAAATTTTTTTTAAATGCCATTTCCACCACATAACTCTATTAAACACAATACATCATTGGCGGTGTGGTGGAAATATTCATGACTTTCAGAAAAAAAAGGACCCTAACCCATTCTTCTGGAATGCATGTACATCTACTGTTGGACATTGTTAGTAGACAAATTAAATTAACTAGTGAGAGTGTGAAAAGTTTGTTCTTTTCCAAAGGGCTAAAAGAGCCCATACATTATGAGTGTTATATGTTTATACTGAAAAAAACTTAAACTTCCCACCCTAAAGCCCACAATTGTGGATTATCTTAAGACACTGTTGCTTTTCTAACAAACAGAATAGTGTTTACTGAGATGAAAGTGCTTTCTGCAAACATAGGATCTGCGTAGTTGTCTCGAGTCCAAGGTCATGCAGACAGGTCTCGGCCCCTCGCCACATGCCCTAATCAGAAGCACACATCTTGCACGGTGCCTTCCCAAACTCTCGAGACCTCACCGACGGCACTCTGGGACTGCTGTTTAGGGTTGGTTTCCTGTAGGGCGAGTTTTAATACTCTGGCACTAAGCCACGATGCTCTGGGTGTTGCTGTCAAACAGTGTTAATTTTCAGTGACAATTGTAAAAAAATTTTCACAGACGAAAACGAGACTATGACGAACTAAAACTCGTTTTGAATGACAGAAACTATGATGAAAATCCATTGACATTTTCGTCAACGAATAAAAACGAGACGAAAATGTTAGAGAGGGACGATTTGGGAAGAGATTCATTCAGAACGAATCTGCTGCATGGTTACGAGGTTAGATGCATACATATGAACCGGCGGGACATAGCAAGCTAACGTACACTTGCTGCACGTCTCATAAAACGTACAAAAATGTCGATATCTGGGAGTAAGAGAAGAGCAGACATATGGATAAGTCTGATGTAGCGAATCAGCTCATGGGGAAATATGAATAATTAATCATAACTAGTTATAATTAATTATAAATATTTAGATCCGCTGTAGATATTTACTTGACCTCTCAGGGTCAACTGTCTGTCAATTCTAAGAACGTTAATTTCCTGGTTAAGGGAAATAACCTTCTTACTGTACAACTCTACACAGAGCCTGCAGCATAAATCTGCATGATTAGGGACGCCAGTTATGAGTAAACAATGAACAACGTCAAGTGTGATACAAATAAATGACTTTATTAACTACATAAACACTTAAACTAGTCCAACATACACATAAACACGCACACACACACACACGCATACAGTTGGTATAGGAAAGGGTTAAAGCTTCAGCAGTAAAGAGCAGAGAAATAAAAATATGAAGTTATGGAACCATCTGATATTCAGCAGATTTAGAGCCTGAAGGAAACATCAGATTCTTAGTTAAAACGCACCTTTGTAAAAAAGGTTATGATACTTAATGTATCAATTAATAAACCTAAGTTTGAATACTTGCACGTCTCGTCTGTCTGAAAGAGAGGCTTGATGCAATCTGAAGGTTCAAGTTGATCTTTGCTACCCTGCAGGCCTTTGTTGTAATGCATACTGTACATTAGCTCTATTCACTGATCTATAATAGAGAGTATATTATATTATTTTATAATTATATATAGATCAGTGGCTCTATTACATTATAATACAGTATTTTAACAGTTTTGTTCAATAAAACCATATGATTTCTTGCTTTTGATACTTTATTTGAACGAATTATTTTTGCCTCATTGCTATTATATATGTATTTTAAGTAAATTTAAAGGCTGTTGTTCACTTAGCCTACTTCTATTTTTATTACCACAAAAATGAATTATTCATTATAATATTTTATTATTAGTAGACCAGAACACGTGGACATATTGTCATTCATACACTATAATACTGAACTTTGATTTCAGTGATTTGGACTATGAGATGGACACTTGCTTCTTGCACTCTATGCATCCTGCTAGAAGAAGGATTTAAATACTGGGTGTCTCGCTCAGGTTCAGGGGAGGAAAGAGAGGAAAAACAAGCTTTGCATAATGGGGTGGAGCGGATATTGAAGATGGGTGGCACCGCAAGCAGTCAGGCACATAGCAACATGGACTCCACCCAGAGTTCTCTGGAGCTGCACAGAGGAACTGGGGTCAGACCTGGGCGGGGTCAGTGATGATATGCTAACATGATAGTGACTGACGGTAACATTACCGCTATTTTGAGACACAAGTATGAACCTTATGTTCTGAAGTGCACCGATCGCCAATGTTTACACGTAAATGTTCACGAATAATGGTTTTCGTCATGGCTGGAAACACAATGGACGCCGCACACTTACGCTTGCATGCGCATACTCGTGTACAGGTTGCCAGGGGGAGGTGGGGAGGGGGTGTGCCCTTCTCCACAGCTCTGTTTCTGGCTGAGTTACCATGGAAACAGGCTATGGCTGGAAACAACAGGAGAAAGAAATCATGGGGTTTGCTTCACCACCTCTTATGAACTCCGCTTTTGTCATTGCCTTTATATGGACATTTTTAAGGAATATCCAGGAGAGCTATGTACTGTAGTTAGAGTGAATGGATTATGGTGGACACAGTCTACAGAGGCAGAGACAGACCGTATTATTATTCGCCGTTGCTGGTTACAGTGTCCATATTATAGAGTATATAAAAAATTATTAGTTAAAAAGCTGATTTAGTCAAACATAATTTATTTAAAGTATATAGCACATTAAAAAGTGCTGCACTGTTCAGTAAAACAAGTTATTCAAATAAATATAAAAAAAGAAAATGAAATAAAAAATCCAAATGATAACATTTTTATAATAGTATGCAAATTATAAGTTCTAAAAAGCATTTATTGCACTAAAAATAATCAGGGGAATCAACAATACAATACAAGTATTATTTGAAATCTGTTTTAACATTGATCTAGTGCCACATTGACGCAGGGAATGTAGAATATAGTGTTGTGAATGTTTTTGCATTACTTCATATACAGAGGTTGCAAAGCATCTGCTATAACTGATTCGTGTCTAGCCTGAGTAGACAGAATGGAGGAGGAGAGAGAAGAGCTCCATGCTCTTGTAATGTGTCCAGTTAATCTTTCATTGAAATCTTCCATCAGTTTTGCTGAGCAATGAGCATTTTTTGCTCTATAAAGTGGATGTTTAAACTACCCTTAGAAAATCATAGAATCAATTTTGTGCTGAATTTGGTAAAGAAAGACTAACAGTAAAAAGCAGTAGGTATAAAGTTAGGCCAGTGCATGTGACGTTTAATGTAATGTAATGTTCTTGAGTGATGGGTTGCACGTCAAAAATGGAATGCTGGTCTGTTCTCATATTGCTGGATCTATGTATGTATGTACACTATCATTCAAAAGTTTGGGGTTGGTAAGATTTTGAAAAATATTTTTTTAAAAGTGTTTTATGCTTACCATTGCTGCTTTTTTTTTTAAACACAGTAACTACAGTAATTGTGTGAAATTATTACAATTTTAAATAACTTTTTTCTATTTTAAGATATTTTAACATGTAATTTATTCCTTTGATGTCAAAGCTGAATTTTCATCAAGTTTTACTCCAGTTTTCAATATCACATGATTCTTCAGATTATAGTGTATATATGTATTTGTATTTTTTAAACATTAATTATAACAGTGTGTAGTCTGGTTTGCTGATGTCCATTGTGTGTAGTAGCAGCTCACAAAAACTTGCCCTGATGGTAGAAAATTTGTGGAATCATGATTTATTTTTTTAACTGTGTAATTTTTTTCAATAATCAGTCACACTAAAAAAAAAACCTGACAATCGACAGCCCTAATTGTACGTTTTATTTAAAATGTTTTACTTATGAGACCATATAGTTGACATCTTAGGTGTTCCCATCATTTATACAGAAATTCATAAACTGGCAGCATAACTACAGGTGCATCTCAATAAATTAGAATGTCGTGGAAAAGTTCATTTATTTCAGGAATTCAACTCAAATTGTGAAACTCGTGTATTAAATAAATTCAATGCACACAGACTGAAGTAGTTTAAGTCTTTGGTTCTTTTAATTGTGATGATTTTGGCTCACATTTAACAAAAACCCACCAACTCACTATCTCAACAAATTAGAATACTCCATAAGACCAATAAAAAAAACATTTTTAGTGAAATGTTGGCCTTCTGGAAAGTAT
This sequence comes from Sinocyclocheilus rhinocerous, assembly GCF_001515625.1. Taxonomy (NCBI): domain Eukaryota; kingdom Metazoa; phylum Chordata; class Actinopteri; order Cypriniformes; family Cyprinidae; genus Sinocyclocheilus; species Sinocyclocheilus rhinocerous. The sequence continues at coordinate 68,648 of NW_015630990.1, forward strand.
GTTCATATACTGTACATGTACTCAATACTTGGTAGGGGCTCCATTTGCTTTAATTACTGCCTCAATTCAGCGTGGCATGGAGGTGATCAGTTTGTGGCACTACTGAGGTGGTATGGAAGCCCAGGTTTCTTTGACAGTGGCCTTCAGCTCATCTGCATATTTTGGTCTCTTGTTTCTCATTTTCCTCTTGACAATACCCCATAGATTCTCTATGGGGTTAAGGTCTGGTGAGTTTGCTGGCCAGTCAAGCACACCAACACCATGGTCATTTAACCAACTTTTGGTGCTTTTGGCAGTGTGAGCAGGTGCCAAATCCTGCTGGAAAATGAAATCAGCATCTTCAAAAAGCTGATCAGCAGAAGGAAGCATGAAGTGCTCCAAAATTTCTTGGTAAACGGGTGCAGTGACGTTGGTTTTCAAAAAACACAATGGACCAACACCAGCAGATGACATTGCACCCCAAATCATCACAGACTGTGGAAACTTAACACTGGACTTCAAGCAACTTGGGCTATGAGCTTCTCCACCCTTCCTCCAGACTCTAGGACCTTGGTTTCCAAATGAAATACAAAACTTGCTCTCATCTGAAAAAAGGACTTTGGACCACTGGGCAACAGTCCAGTTCTTCTTCTCCTTAGCCCAGGTAAGACGCCTCTGACGTTGTCTGTGGTTCAGGAGTGGCTTAACAAGAGGAATACGACAACTGTAGCCAAATTCCTTGACACGTCTGTGTGTGGTGGCTCTTGATGCCTTGACCCCAGCCTCAGTCCATTCCTTGTGAAGTTCACTCAAATTCTTGAATAGATTTTGCTTGACAATCCTCATAAGGCTGCAGTTCTCTCGGTTGGTTGTGCATCTTTTTCCTTCCACTCAACTTTCTGTTAACATGCTTGGATACAGCACTCTGTGAACAGCCAGCTTCTTTGGCAATGAATGTTTGTGGCTTACCCTCCTTGTGAAGGGTGTCAATGATTGTCTTCTGGACAACTGTCAGATCAGCAGTCTTCCCCATGATTGTGTAGCCTAGTGAACCAAACTGAGAGACCATTTTGAAGGCTCAGGAAACCGTTGCAGGTGTTTTGAGTTGATTAGCTAATTGGCATGTCACCATATTCTAATTAGTTGAGATAGTGAATTGGTGGGTTTTTGTTAAATGTGAACCAAAATCATCACAATTAAAAGAACCAAAGACTTAAACTACTTCAGTCTGTGTGCACTGAATTTATTTAATACACGAGTTTCACAATTTGAGTTGAATTACTGAAATAAATGAACTTTTCCACGACATTCTAATTTATTGAGATGCACCTATAAGACCGTAATTAGCTGGTTCAGCTGTGTTTAATTAGGGTTGGAGCTAAACTCTGCAGGACCGAGTTTGAAGACTTCTTGCATTGATGATTCCATGAAGAACTTGTAACCAGTGGTGTATAAAGTACCTGAAAGCCATACTCAAGTAAAAGTACAGATATCTTACCAGAAAATAATCACTCGTGAAAACGAGGTAGAACTATGAAACTCCGTTAACTCAGTCCTTCAATTTTCTGAGCTGTATATGTGTTTGTGTGTGTATGTGTTTAGCTTAGTTGTGATGTAAATCTAGAATAGCAAATAAATTCATGTTTCATTTATAAAGAATCATTGTTGGTGTCATATAATTTCAAGGTTAAAACTGTTGCCAAAAAGATCCTTGCTTGCTACCTAGCTCGTAGCGTACTATTAATAATTACCTCTAAGAGCTTACATAATTGTGTTAACCCATGGCCAGGTAAAACACATATTTGATTTGTTAAAATATACTGATGTCACGGCTCGCTGGACGATCCTTGATTTAAAGTGTAACATAACAGGTTTGAAATCGGTTTAATCAGGTGGACTTTGAATATTCAGATCCGAGTCCTATCAAAACCTGAATGAATTAATAATAATTAATTCCCTACAGTTAAAATTAAGTAATCAAAGTCATTACAGATCGCTTAATGTGATAACTTTTGCTCAATATCTTCTGCTTGTTATGAACCTATAGCTTATATGTGCTACAGAATTACCTACTTACCTGGCTTTTTAAGCTTAACCACATACTCTAATCTGAATGATTAAACTGTGGTAAAGCAAAAATAGTGTAACCAAACTGTTCTTGCTAGGAGAAACAGAGAGACCGACTTAAAAGTGATGATGTGTGCTTCCTAGATGCCATCTGTATCGTGTTTTTATTTATAACTTTGACATACTGACCAAATCAATGATCTCTGATAACCATCCAGATTCTGTTTAACAGCCTCATAATGAGACTTCTGTTGGTTTAGGCACTAACATGCAATATGGTCACTTCTGGTCACTACATGATCTTTGTATTCCAGTTTAGAAATCACTTTGTATCTACAGTATCTATCTATCCTTGCTGATTAAAAAAATCTTACTGGCCTCAAAACAACAGTAGTGTAAGTCTGAGCAAACCTTAGGTTAGGTGGCAGTGTTTAATTGTGTCTGTTTGGGAATACACTGGATGTATGAAGTTGATACTATTGAATAGAATATGTTTTAGGCAGATATTGTGTAATTTGGTTGCGTATCTTAAAACAATTCCAGTAGTCCTTCAATTCTTGAAGGATATTTTACTAAAACTATGAAATACTTCAAATTATAGCACAAGCGTAAAATAAAATACTCACGAAGGACCTTAACTCCCTGCTTCATTCCTTACTACAGTGCATTCAAATCCAAAGCTGAATTACAGTAACCCAAACCATTACAGGTGCATCTCAATAAATTAGAATGTCGTGGAAAAGTTCATTTATTTCAGTAATTCTACTCAAATTGTGAAACTCGTGTATTAAATAAATTCAATGCACACAGATTGAAGTAGTTTAAGTCTTTGGTTCTTTTAATTGTGATGATTTTGGCTCATATTTAACAAAAACCCACCAATTCACTGTCTCAACAAATTAGAATATGGTGACATGCCAATCAGCTAATCAACTCAAAACACCTGCAAAGGTTTCCTGAGTCTTCAAAATGGTCTCTCAGTTTGGTTCACTAGGCTATACAATCATGGGGAAGACTGCTGATCTGACAGTTGTCCAGAAGACAATCATTGACACCCTTCACAAGGAGGGTAAGCCACAAACATTCATTGTCAAAGAAGCTGGCTGTTCACAGAGTGCTGTATCCAAGCATGTTAACAGAAAGTTGAGTGGAAGGAAAAAGTGTGGAAGAAAAAGATGCACAACCAACCGAGAGAACCGCAGCCTTATGAGGATTGTCAAGCAAAATCGATTCAAGAATTTGAGTGAACTTCACAAGGAATGGACTGAGGCTGGGGTCAAGGCATCAAGAGCCACCACACACAGACGTGTCAAGGAATTTGGCTACAGTTGTCGTATTCCTCTTGTTAAGCTACTCCTGAACCACAGACAACGTCAGAGGCGTCTTACCTGGGCTAAGGAGAAGAAGAACTGGACTGTTGCCCAGTGGTCCAAAGTCCTCTTTTCAGATGAGAGCAAGTTTTGTATTTCATTTGGAAACCAAGGTCCTAGAGTCTGGAGGAAGGGTGGAGAAGCTCATAGCCCAAGTTGCTTGAAGTCCAGTGTTAAGTTTCCACAGTCTGTGATGATTTGGGGTGCAATGTCATCTGCTGGTGTTGGTCCATTGTGTTTTTTGAAAACCAACGTTACTGCACCCGTTTACCAAGAAATTTTGCACTTCATGCTTCCTTCTGCAGACCAGCTTTTTGAAGATGCTGATTTCATTTTCCAGCAGGATTTGGCACCTGCTCACACTGCCAAAAGCACCAAAAGTTGGTTAAATGACCATGGTGTTGGTGTGCTTGACTGGCCAGCAAACTCACCAGACCTGAACCCCATAGAGAATCTATGGGGTATTGTCAAGAGGAAAATTAGAAACAAGAGACCAAAAAATGCAGATGAGCTGAAGGCCACTGTCAAAGAAACCTGGGCTTCCATACCACCTCAGCAGTGCTACAAACTGATCACCTCCATGCCACGCTGAATTGAGGCAGTAATTAAAGCAAAATGAGCCCCTACCAAGTATTGAGTACATGTACAGTAAATGAACATACTTTCCAGAAGGCCAACTATTCACTAAAAATGTTTTTTTTATTGAAGTATGAAGTTCTTATGAAGTATTCTAATTTGTTGAGATGTGAATTGGTGGGTTTTTGTTAAATGTGAGCCAAAATCATCACAATTAAAAGAACCAAAGACTTAAACTACTTCAGTCTGTGTGCATTGAATTTATTTAATACACGAGTTTCACAATTTGAGTTGAATTACTGAAATAAATGAACTTTTCCACGACATTCTAATTTATTGAGATGCACCTGTATGTCAAACATCCTGGAAACAAAGGGTGAGCGGCAGCATAGCTCTGTTGTCTTTAGACGCTCTCCGGGCATCTGATCGCCTGTGCTGGTGACATGCCTGCAGGACACACTGCCCAAGGCCGAATGGGAGACAGCACGGACGCCTCTGATCCGGGATCAGGTCTGACAGACTGCTGAGAGAGCAGCGAATTAGAAGCGTAGCCCTGCAGGCTGGGCTAACCCACATAATATTAACATAGCTTGCAGTCAGGGAGAATGCTGCTCTCGTTCTGTGGGGAATGAGATCCAGTAATCAGAGATGGGTGTTCTGTGACTGCCAGTCTAAAACACTGACATATACAGGTGTGTCTGAATTAAAAACCTGTATTTGATGACAAACTCACAAACAAGAACACACCACAAATGTATCATATGATATTAGACAAAGACAACTGTTTTAGTATTACATTGTAACCAGGTGCAATATAATAAAGCAACAACATTTTCACATTTACATTTATGCATTTGACAGATGCTTCTATTTTACTTTTTACTTTTTTTATCAGTTATATATATAGATATACATATATACTGAATATAGATATACATACATACATAAATATATATATATACATACACACACACACGCCAATCTGGCTTTTTAGGTGAAATATATTTGGTCCAAAATGCCCCTCCGCAACACTGTAAATTAAACATCAAATGGCTGAGATTCTGTCACTTCACACCAGTGTTGTTACCAGTGTGTTAATTAAAACGATCAAAAATAATTTTCAATAATTGAAAGAAAGCTGAAATATATGTATTAGATGAAAACTTAAACTTTAAAAAAACTTTTTTTTAATTTAGTTGATAAGGAAACATTTCTCATTTTCATTTAATTTGAAGTACTAAAATTAAATAAAACAACTAACAAAAGCTAATAAAGATGAAAAAACAAACAAAAAATTTGTAAAACTTCCAAAAAAAAAAAAAAAGTATATACTGCCTTAATAGTATATGCAAAATTACTGTAGCTGGAAATCCTTTTGTATTGTGCCTGGTTAATGCCAATATTTTTTAATATTACAATATTAATATTGTATTTGTTGAGTTTTATATTTGTTCCCTCTTGGCCCTGTGGACATTTATTAAATAAACTGCAATTTCATTTCCACCAACTTAAAATGGTGTACTGTTTTTAACAGCATTCTGTGGTGGAAATTGCATGTTTTATTGAGCATTTATTGTTTTATTGGGCATAATTAATTTTTGGGCATTTAAAAAGTAGCAGCTATAAATAATGAAGGCATGATAATGGTTCTAATTTAATGTGACCTTAATATAATAAACAGAAAAAAAAAAAATAGAAATCTGTTCATTTTAATAAAAATCAACCCTTGGGACATTAAAGTGCCAAAAGTTGAAGAAACACCCTGAAATGCTGTGCTAATTTCTGCTCAGTGTCATGTGGCATATTGTGAGCTGCTGAATGGGCCTGAGAAATAGCCTCGGGCGGTACGCATATTACAGCCTTGTAACTAACCTCCTCCTCTGTTGTCCTCCCCCTGCGGCAGCACAAACAGACCCCAATGGCCTGTCGCCAAGACAAATCAAAAGTGACAGTGATGATGACGACCTGCCAAACGTGACCTTGGACAGTGTTAATGAAACCGGATCCGCGGCGCTGTCTATAGCACGAGCAGTCCAGGAGTGAGTATTCTCTAAAGACACACTCTCACAAACACACCAGCATGCACTGGAAATCAAACTTCAACATATGCACACTGACTTGTCTTCAGATAAAAAAAACTGTGTGTTGATGTAGTGCTAATAATGTAGATTCATATTGTGTGTTTGAAGATTCTGCTTTTTTTAGTTTGACTTTAAAGCACTAGATCTCAACCTTTTTGAGTTCAAACCTCCCTTTGTCCAAGACAGTATTCGAAGGCTATCCTATTTATACTGATGTGTTTCTTGTTGTAAAAAAACCCCTAAAAAATATGATGCCAGTTTAATGTTGTATATATTACATTTTTAGTGTTTTTAGCATTTTAATTAAGATTATGTAAATATGACTAAATGTAAATAATGTTACGACTTCTTGGGGCCCTAGTGGGGCTGGCCCTCTGGTTAAGAAATGATAATTATGTCATCATTTACTCAGCTTCATGTTGTTCCCAACCTGGGGTGCATTTCCCAAAAGCAAAGTTAGGCAATTAGGGTCGCAATTTCTGTCGTTACCAGCATAGATTTAGTGTTTCATAAATCCATAGTTCCAGTAAACATCTGCAATCCGCATTGCAAAGTTGTGTGGTTGGAACTATAGCTCTTGACCTGTGCTTAGAAGCATAGTTTCTTGTTAGCAAGACATATGGACTTAAATAGATCATGCACATAAGCAAATTAAGCAAACTGACAAGTAGTGCCATCTATATCTTTCATTCCATATTCTAATTTTCTAATTGTAATTTCATTCAAATTTTATTTTAAGACTTGTAGTTTAAGTGAATTAAAGAGGAACCTCAAAGTGATGTAAAGCCAGGCACACACTGTGCGATTTTTAATAGTCTTTACGATTGTTGCTTGTCAGACTATACGAACATGATGTCACACTCTGGGATCTCGGTTGTCATTAATGTCAGACTGTACGTCAGTCAAGACGCGTTAAAAACGGATGCGTGCAAGAAAACTTGTCCGGAGTTTTATATTATCAACCCATACACATTTCAGTGAATGTGAGTTGCATTACATGTGGGGCTGAAATGTTGGCTATCATGAAAAGTATATGAATGACGGCAATACCGGCGCATTTAAGGGGAATAGTGTAAGCAGCACCTACACACCCACATGAAAACAGCGGCGCAACCGGTGTTTATCATAACAAAGGCAACATATAGGAATTCCATGAGCGCCGGATTTTATGGTGGTTAGAAGAAATCTCTAGCATTAATTCTGACCATGGCTTGTCCTGAAATATGAAGATAGTTTGACGTTCGTCATAGGAGACTGTGCGGCAAATGTTCTGACACTGCCACAATTTTGCCGGAGGTAAAATTTGATCGCAACGGCCATTAATAGGTCGTCAGTGAACATCAAACCAGCAATCAAAGACTACGGATCTTATTTTATTTCAAAATTTGTCTCAGACAACCAAATCGTGGCCAAAATTTCACAGTGTTTGCTGAGCTTAAGGAAACCCGCAAAATACAGCAAATTAACGGAGAATAAAAATAGCAAAGCAGTCCTCAAATGTTACCTTTGTCATTTACAGCAATAATTTGACATTAATTTGATCTTGAAATGATTGTTTAACAGAAGTTACCACTCCACCACCTGTTCGACGTCATGACACTTCTAACCATCGTGGTTCAAATGACGAATGTGCGACAAACTTCCTATGTTTTCGGGAAACAGTTGTGACTAGTTAGTTCCTTTCTCCAACAATACATCGTACTATGATAGTTAAGCAATGAATTACATTGTTGTTTGGAAAACTCATCCCTGTATGACTTACTTTCTTCTGTGGTACACAAAAGATATTTTGAAACAGGTATCCTTTTTTGTCCATAAAGTGAAAGTCAATGGTGTCCAATCAGGGTTGACTTTCATTTCATGGAGAAACACACTCTTCAAAGTAACTTCTTTTGTGTTTTGCGGCTTAAACAAAGTCATACAGGTTTGAAAAGGCAAGAGTGTGAATAAATGATCACAGAATGATCATTTTTGAGCGAACTATCTGTTTAATGGATTGAAGAGTTGGAAATTACCACCTATTACAAGACTTCTGCAAACTGCAACGCATTTCTTTGTAGGCCGTTCTTTGTAATGCCGGCTCTTTGGTAACATTAGCTGTCACCTCCCATTCTTGGCGGCACAACTCCATGTGTCTTCACTCAGATGAGGTAGTCATCCCATTAAAGACAGTGACATGATCAAAACCAGAAGACTCTCAAGCCTGCAGGCAGTAAAAAACAGCCTAGGACTTCTCCCAAAGAGTTTTCCATGAGCCAGCCCCCCTACCAGCACCCTGTCGTCTGCCTGTTATTTAGGCAAATGGTTTGGAAAGTATTCCAGGATTCCTCCGTATGTCAAAGCTTCGCACTCACACCGTGTAAATGTTTCCCTTTGCTCCGAGTGTGCTGTAGATGAACGGTACTAGGACTTTGCCCCCCAGTGCAGCAGAATGCCAAAACACAGTTTAACCAGGTTTACAGGAATGGTGTTATTGGGAGAGCTGCTGCTTTTGGCTGTTTACAGAGAGAGAGAAAAGGAGAAAGAGGGCATGTGTGCAGCTGTGTTCATTCTAGCATGTGAAATAAGATAACATTGTGGGCAGCGTCGCCACAAGAATAACACCGATAGCACGGCGGACTCAGTGGACGAGAACAAATAAGCATTTATCACATCAAAGAAGTGTTTGATGAAGAATATTGTCATTTAATTGGGTCAGTGTTTTTGCACAATAATCGAAGCAGAAAATTACAAAGGCTAGGCAATAAAATGCAGACTACAATGAGATTGGAGCATCTAATGTCACCTCCCATTCTTGGCGGCACAACTCCATGTGTCTTCACTCAGATGAGGTAGTCATCCCATTAAAGACAGTGACATGATCAAAACCAGAAGACTCTCAAGCCTGCAGGCAGTAAAAAACAGCCTAGGACTTCTCCCAAAGAGTTTTCCATGAGCCAGCCCCCCTACCAGCACCCTGTCGTCTGCCTGTTATTTAGGCAAATGGTTTGGAAAGTATTCCAGGATTCCTCCGTATGTCAAAGCTTCGCACTCACACCGTGTAAATGTTTCCCTTTGCTCCGAGTGTGCTGTAGATGAACGGTACTAGGACTTTGCCCCCCAGTGCAGCAGAATGCCAAAACACAGTTTAACCAGGTTTACAGGAATGGTGTTATTGGGAGAGCTGCTGCTTTTGGCTGTTTACAGAGAGAGAGAAAAGGAGAAAGAGGGCATGTGTGCAGCTGTGTTCATTCTAGCATGTGAAATAAGATAACATTGTGGGCAGCGTCGCCACAAGAATAACACCGATAGCACGGCGGACTCAATGGACGAGAACAAATAAGCATTTATCACATCAAAGAAGTGTTTGATGAAGAATATTGTCATTTAATTGGGTCAGTGTTTTTGTACAATAATCCAACCAGAAAATTATAAAGGCTAGGCAATAAAATGCAGTCTACAATGAGACTGGAGCATCTAACAGTAGGAATGATGCCTTGTCTTGTGGGGCAAATTTGTGGCTGCAGAGTTTGGCTTCCACGGCGAGGCCCCGCGGGACTAAAATAACCCCCTCGGCTCATGGACCTGTCAGAGGCCAGTCACAGCTGACCCAAAATGACTCAGTCCTCCACTATAAGACCGTCCTCACCACCAAACGAGCCAATTTAGGAGAGAGTGAACTGCCAGCTCTGCACTTAATTTAAATATCCACGCAGCTAAAGAAGCCCTGTATCACACAGCATGACACTCTGAGCGAGAGGCCAGATGCTGTTATGTGCTGATATCTGGCTTCAAGTTGCTGATCTCAGTTGCAGATGAACAGACCAAAAGTCATTGCCCAACTTTTGCATCTCTGAGAGCATCTTGAGTGACAAATGCATCTATATTAGTTGCATTTTGGACAAATGGTTTCTATATTGTGTGTGTTGCATTATTCATGATTCCCATCATGAAAGGGGCTGTAATATTATTAAAGTGGCCCTGGCAGGTTCTTTTGGGTTCCTTGAGTCACCAGGGCTATTCAGTCAGACAGGTGGGGAATGTGGCTGCACACACACACATTTGCACATACAACTTACACACTTTCAGTTCCTGTACAAACTTCAGTAATAAGGATGCATGACCATATTAGTTATCAGCCAATATTAGTATTTTGTTTACTGGTGTGGTCAATTCTGCATATTTATTGACTGATATTGGACACTCACTTCTACAAATTTTAAGATTTTAAAGGGGTCATATGATGCGATTTCAAGTTTTCCTTTGTCTTTGGAGTGTTACAAGCTGTTCGTGCATATACGATCCGTAAAGTTGCAAAGACTACAGTCTCAAACCCAACGAGATATTCTTTATAAAAATTAAGACTCGTCCACACCTTCCTAAAATGCCTCATCCTAATGCCCCCACATATCTATGTCACAGTGTTGGAAGATTTGCATAACACCGCCCAAATGTTTGAGCAAAGAAAGGCACCATGTCCTGGAGACGCTGTGTGTTTCCAAATACGGTAAGGGGTGTAACATTTCCGTCACACGCTTGAGGCATTCGGCCAATCACAACACACTGGATAGCTGGCCAATCAGAGCTCTCTTTCGCTCTCTGCGTGTGTTTGCTTGAGGCAGCGAGAGAGAGAGAGTTCAGCCTCATTTCTGACACATTGGTTCATTTCCGCTAGGCCTTCGCTTGGCAGCACACCAACACCAACAGGTGACCCGGGAGCAGGGGAGAAACAGGAAGTGGGCTGCGTGTGGTGGAGACAGTTCACTGGAGGGGTTGTCTGAGTCCGTCCCCTCTGCCTTTATTGCCAGGCCCAGCCCATGCCAATCAGCAGAGCAGGGGACATAGAGCTCTTATTACCTTAGAAGGGAAGGCGAGCGAGGACAGTGTAATGTAATCAGGCTCTCCTTTGTCTCTACCTATGGGAGAAATGGAATAGAATGACTCGTACGCTCTCTTGCTTTCAAACACAGCATGTCCTCACACTTACGTGGCTCTATGCTCTTCTCCAACAGTTCAGTGAGCTCATTGGTCGATATGTACAAATCCTCTCAATGTGACGAGTTTCAGAAAGGCGGGGCAGAGAGGAGCAACAATAATGTACGGTATGTGGAAAATAATGTGTTTTTTTAACCTTAAACTGTGTAAACACATTGCATTACAACAACTACACAAAATAATGCTATTTTCAGCATTGTCATCTAGCACTGATTTAAAATAATAGCTCTATAGAACAACAAAACCCTTAATAGCACTGTTCTTGAATAGCTCTTTCCTACAATAGGGGTCCAATCCCCACCAAAATATAAAATAAGTCCTTTGTAATTTAAAAAAAAATAATTTATATTATTTATATTCAATATTAGTTTGTATTTAATATTTATATTTTATGTAAAACATTCTTATTATAAATAATCTACTATGTAGTACTTATTTAAATAATATTAAAAAAATTCTCTCTATACTGTATATCATTTTATATTTCTAATATATCATTTTATATTATATTACATTACATTACATTACATTATATTATACAGAGCCTAGAGTAGACCTTCAGTGATCTAACCTAATCTCTCCCTGCCTTCTTGGTTCTTCTCGGTCATTCCTCTCTGCAGCCTGGACGAGATGCAGGTCTTGTTGTGACAAATGTTTAGGGGAGCGTATCAGAGAACACCTTGAGCCCTGAGCAATAAGCTTACTTCACTGGTCATTCTGAAGGGAGAGCAGAGACAAAAATACCAAGAGCTCAATTCAGTCTGATATTAAAATGCTTCAGAACCATTTCAACATACAGAAGAATTCATACATCCCACCCCCTCCACACAAAGACAAAAGCACAAAGCCAGGATGACAGGGTTATGCAGGGTTCACACAAGAGCTGTTTTAAAGGTCTACCTATGGGAGAAATGGAATAGAATGACTCGTACGCTCTCTTGCTTTCAAACACAGCATGTCCTCACACTTACGTGGCTCTATGCTCTTCTCCAACAGTTCAGTGAGCTCATTGGTCGATATGTACAAATCCTCTCAATGAAAGCCAGCTTTACAGTCTGAAAGCAGGCCCACCGTCTGGAGTGGCAATAATTCATTTTCTCACAGCAATCATAACAGACAGCATGTTAGTACTGCAGTTTTATTCATTTGATCATACAATATTGTGTAATATTAATTGGAATGAGCATGTTAAGACATTCCCTTGGATTTTGCTAACAACAAACTTACAAGCAACAAATGTCACATCGCTGTAAGAATTATGGCTTGTTTTGTAAGAAAAAAGATGACATGTTTTTGGCCTTAGAGTGTTTGCATTGTACCATCAACATGCATCAGGTCTACAGTGCCATCTAGTGATACATAATGAGTAGAACATTATGGACAATAAGGGCAAGCAGTCAAATAACTTAATTTTTTCTTTTAACAATCGGTAAAATGTTGGTTAGTGAATGCTTTACTTGTTTCATACAGTTCACACAGTTTGAGCACATTTTTTCATAAATTTTAGGGATGGCAGCTTGTGAAAATGTATGTTGATAGTTGCATCTCATTTAGATTTTTTTTTTTACTTTCCTCTCATAGGCTACTCTCTCTCTGTCTCTCTCTCTCTCTCTCTCTCTCTCTCTCTATATATATATATACACACACAAACACACACACGTGTTTGTTTCTGTGAATTGTGGGGACTTTCCATAGACTTCTATTACTTTTATACTGACCAAACGATATTTTCTATCCCCTAACCCAACCCTAAATCTACCCCTTTCAGATAACCTGTTTGCATCATTACACTTTCAGATAAACATAATTTACTATTTTTTTCCCTCGTGGGGACCGCAGGCAAATTTCAGGTATTACTATCCTTGTGGGGACATTTGGTCCCCACAATGTAGCAAAAACAAGTACACACACGCACACACACACACACACACACAGACAGAGACAGACAGAGTTTGTGGTCAGTAAGAG
>NW_015630990.1:82956-83812 GCF_001515625.1 Sinocyclocheilus rhinocerous
AATTTATATTATTTATATTCAATATTAGTTTGTATTTAATATTTATATTTTATGTAAAACATTCTTATTATAAATAATCTACTATGTAGTACTTATTTAAATAATATTTAAAAAATTCTCTCTATACTGTATATCATTTTATATTTCTAATATATCATTTTATATTATATTACATTACATTACATTACATTATATTATACAGAGCCTAGAGTAGACCTTCAGTGATCTAACCTAATCTCTCCCTGCCTTCTTGGTTCTTCTCGGTCATTCCTCTCTGCAGCCTGGACGAGATGCAGGTCTTGTTGTGACAAATGTTTAGGGGAGCGTATCAGAGAACACCTTGAGCCCTGAGCAATAAGCTTACTTCACTGGTCATTCTGAAGGGAGAGCAGAGACAAAAATACCAAGAGCTCAATTCAGTCTGATATTAAAATGCTTCAGAACCATTTCAACATACAGAAGAATTCATACATCCCACCCCCTCCACACAAAGACAAAAGCACAAAGCCAGGATGACAGGGTTATGCAGGGTTCACACAAGAGCTGTTTTAAAGGTCTAGGAATCATCTGAGCAGCAGAGCTCCGCACTGTTCTACAGTAGGTGACGGTACAGCATATGTTACTTTTTGACGAGGAGTAAAAACAGATATGGTTGGATCAGTGGCTGGACCCACCAAAAGGCTTTGATTGAAGTAAAATGTTAAGTAAAAGGGGAGAAAAGTGCCAGTGGGGTATGAATTAAAAGTATCATGGTGTCCTCTTTGTGCTGGGGGAAGGGTTGAGCTAGGCAAAATAAGCAGCCTGGTCTCATGTTTATACGTAGGTATTAATACGTAACATTTACAAGCACAAAACG
>NW_015630990.1:86942-87600 GCF_001515625.1 Sinocyclocheilus rhinocerous
AGAGTTTGTGGTCAGTAAGAGTACAATTTTTTTTTTTTTTAATAAATAGTTTTATTCAGCAAATATGCATTAAATTGATAAAAAATTATCATTTATAATTTCCATTTCAAATAAATGCTGTTCTTTTGAGCTTTGTACACATAAAATAATCCTGGTTTAAAAAAAAATTATCACCAATTTTACAAAAATATTAAGCAGCACAACAGCTTTCAACATTTATAATGATAATACATGTTTTGTGAGCAGCACAACAGCTTTCAACAATTATAATGATAATACATGTTTTGTGAGCAGCACAACAAGAGCTGTTTTAAAGGTCTAGGAATCATCTGAGCAGCAGAGCTCCGCACTGTTCTACAGCATATGTTACTTTTTGACGAGGAGTAAAAACAGATATGGTTGGATCAGTGGCTGGACCCACCAAAAGGCTTTGATTGAAGTAAAATGTTAAGTAAAAGGGGAGAAAAGTGCCAGTGGGGTATGAATTAAAAGTATCATGGTGTCCTCTTTGTGCTGGGGGAAGGGTTGAGCTAGGCAAAATAAGCAGCCTGGTCTCATGTTTATACGTAGGCATTAATACGTAACATTTACAAGCACAAAACGTACACTTTTGTACGTTTTTATTAATGCTAAAACGTACAATTTAGACGTATTTCAA
>NW_015630990.1:88947-90376 GCF_001515625.1 Sinocyclocheilus rhinocerous
ACGTAAAATACATACAAATTATCATGAGATCACGTTGAAAACTTGAAATAAGATCATCCAACCAGGGGATCTAGAGCACACCTGGTGCCTGTGGACAATAGTGTTGTGAAGGAGATGCGTGAGACCGATGTTTATAGATTGTAGATCTACTAATAATGGATTTAGCTGGTATTGATATTAAACGTGGGCCGATTTTTGATTAATTAGTTAATAGTTTCTAAAACCCATATATTCAGTTTAAATTTCCCCCCACAGAATCCCAATAATAGCCAGTAAAATAAATCGATCAATCAGTAAATAAATGTATACACATATACTCAAGTTATCAAAAGATTGGGGTCTTTTGGAAATAAAAAATTCCTATATTAAGCAAGCAAAGTCACAGTGTAGAGTCTTTTGAACTTTCTATTCATCAAAGAAACTTGGTAAAAATGTATCACAGTTTCCTCAAAAATATAAAGCAACACAACTCTTTTCAAAGTTGATAGTAATAAGAAATGGTTGGGCACCAAATCAGCATAATACAATAATTTCCAAAGGTTTATGTGACACTGAAGACCGAAGTAATGTCTGTTCAAAATTCTGCTTTGTATCACGAATAAATTACGTTTCAAAAAATATTCAAATAAAAAGTATATGACAGTTTACATTTTTTTACTGTATTTTTGATTTAAAAAATTGCAGCCTGGGGAGCATATGAGACTTCTTTCAAAAACATAGATATATATTCGTTTCTCTCATCTGTGAGCTGTAATTATTTAGTATGAATAGTATTTTTTCTAAATAGTATTTACTATTAAATAAATAGTATTTCTTTAGCTAAATTACTATAGCTATATACTGTATAAATAAATATATATATAGATAGATTACACTTTCAGATAAACATAATTTACTATTTTTTTCCCTCGTGGGGACCGCAGGCAAATTTCAGGTATTACTATCCTTGTGGGGACATTTGGTCCCCACAATGTAGCAAAAACAAGTACACACACGCACACACACACACACACACACAGACAGAGACAGACAGAGTTTGTGGTCAGTAAGAGTACCATTTTTTTTTTTGAAATAGTTTTTTTCTGTAAATATGCATTAAATTGATTACTTATTTCAAAAGCACTAAAACCTTAACCCACTTTGTGAGGATAACACATAGTCCAGGTCTTAACTACTGCTTCAAAATGTTGTTGTTTTATATCATGTTACCACATGGTGGCAGCAGTTAGTTTATGTACATGCTGCTGTCTCAGTTAATTTCTTAGGATGCTGAATAAGGTCAGTTGATAATATTGTAATGCTCTATACTACAGGGTGATTAAAAATCTCTCTCTCTCTCTCTCTCTCTCTCTCAGTTCCATGTCACCATTCAGTATTGAGAGCATTCGACGGCCACAGCCACCTGATTCTCCAGACTCCAAGAAAAGAC
>NW_015630990.1:90412-94916 GCF_001515625.1 Sinocyclocheilus rhinocerous
TTGCTACTCAAGAAACATTTCTTATTATTATAAATAGTTTTATTCAGCAAATATGCATTAAATTGATAAAAAATTATAATTTATAATTTCCATTTCAAATAAATGCTGTTCTTTTGAGCTTTGTACACATAAAACAATCCTGGTTTAAAAAAAAAAATTATCACCAATTTTACAAAAATATTAAGCAGCACAACAGCTTTCAACATTTATAATGATAATACATGTTTTGTGAGCAGCACAACAGCTTTCAACAATTATAATGATAATACATGTTTTGTGAGCAGCACATCAGCATATTAAAATGATTTCTGAAGGATCATGTGACACTGAAGACTCTAGTAATGCTTGCTGAAAATTCAGCTTTGCTATCACTGGAATAAATTAAATTTTATTTTATTTTAAATTATTTTAAATTGTATAAATAATTCACAATATTACTGTATTTTTGATCAAATATATGCAGTCTTGGTGACCATAAGATACTTATTTCAAAAGCACTAAAACCTTAACCCACTTTGTGAGGATAACACATAGTCCAGGTCTTAACTACTGCTTCAAAATGTTGTTGTTTTATATCATGTTACCACATGGTGGCAGCAGTTAGTTTATGTACATGCTGCTGTCTCAGTTAATTTCTTAGGATGCTGAATAAGGTCAGTTGATAATATTGTCATGCTCTATACTACAGGGTGATTAAAAATCTCTCTCTCTCTCTCTCAGTTCCATGTCACCATTCAGTATTGAGAGCATTCGACGGCCACAGCCCCCTGAATCTCCAGACTCCAAGAAAAGACGCATCCACAGGTGTGATTTTGCAGGCTGTAATAAAGTTTATACCAAGAGCTCCCATTTAAAGGCACACCGGAGGACACACACAGGTTTGTCAGCACCCAAATACAATCTGTACACCTCGTTTCACTATCACTTAATTTGAATTTGGAGTATTGTTTCTGGTTATAGGAACAGTTCACCCCAAAATAAAATTAGCTGACACACTCAGGCTATCCAAGATGTAGATAATTTTGTTTCTTTATCACAACAGATTTAAAGAAATGTTGCTCAGCAATGGATCTTCTGCAATGAATGGTTACCATCAGAATGAGAGTCCATGACTCAAATCCATTAATTCATGTCTTGTGAAGCAAAAAGATTCATTTTTGTAATAAACAAATCCATCATCGAGATCACTATCATAATCTTGCTTTCTCCAATCCAAAAATGGTCACTTTACAAAATGTTACTTGATGAGCTGGAGTCGTATTTTGGATTATTGTGATGTTTTTATCAGCTGTTTAATACTGTCATTCTGACGGCACCCATTCACTGCAGAGGATCCTTTGGTGAGCAAGTGATGTAATGCTAAATTTCTCCAAATCTGTTCTGATGAAGAAACTCATTTACAACTTGAGTGGCCAATTTTTCATTTTTGGGTAAACTATTCCTTCAACCAGTCTTTTACACTTTCCTTAATATTTCCAAAATTACAGTGGTGTTTATTTTGGCTTAAGTATTGGTCCATCATCTCCACCAGGTGAGAAGCCATACAAGTGCACCTGGGACGGCTGTACATGGAAGTTCGCCCGCTCGGACGAGTTGACACGGCATTACCGTAAACACACAGGGGTCAAACCCTTTAAGTGTGGGGACTGCGACCGAAGCTTTTCCCGCTCAGACCATCTGGCCCTGCACCGTCGCAGACACCTGCTGGTTTGAAGCCACCCACTCACACGGGAGAGCTGGATCTCCCCCAATAGTGTTCAGCTGGGCTGAACCAGCCCCTGAGAGTGAGGATAAAAGAGCAAGCGAAGGAGGAGTATGATGCTTTCCCCACATTTGCAGAGCTAAACAGGGTCCATTCAGGGAGGGAGGAGCCTCATCTACAGGCCTGAAACATTTGGAGTCCAGGATGTTGATTGTCTCATGTCTGTTCAAAGGATTATTTCACTCGGACAAACGGTTTGTTTTCTGATTTTTCCTTTCTGAGTCATCCGTGTGGTCTGTTTGAACATGGCTGCTTCTCACTCAACATCTACAATGTAAAGAAACGCAGAGTGGAATGGCTTTATGTGTTGTTCTGACAGATGCAAAAGGGGAGCGTGACCGTGAATGGTGTGCTTGCACAATTTTTTACATTTACGTTTTTGCAGAACATCAAGAGCCAGAAGTATCTGAGAAGGATTAAGCGCATCTTCTAATGATGAAGACTTTGGGCTAGTGATTCCAGAGGTTTCCAAGGTTGCCATTTACAGGTTAACAAACCAGCGAATGAGATTACACAACAAAATGTTCATTTTGGGTCATAATATCTTCTGTTCCTCGCAACTGTTGTTTTTAAATGAAACTGATTGAATTCGATTAACAGACAAAGTATAGCTGGGCTTCTGCAGTCTACTCTACACATTTGTCTTAATTTCATCACATTGAGTCACTAATTAGGAAAATATGTGTAAATCTGGATAATGAGGGTCTACTCAGACAGGTAACTCGAGGCAGAAGAGCAATATACTTATTCCGAGCTGGCCTGGTCCTCACCCATATACATGGTCAAACTTTGGATTTCTACGAGTGCCGCATTGTTTTCTATAATTCAGAAACCTCTTCTATTTATAGTGGATTTCTAGCGGAGGTGTAGTCTTTCACAACTTTCTAGAATATTATGCTGAGGAAATCTCTTGAATGTCCTCTGTTTTCTTCTCCTTTTGTGAGATTGCTTTTGAACTATGAAGCCTGATGTCAGTTATGGTCAGTACAACAGCACTGTTCAATGGATTTGTTCTTCACTTTGTATTTATGAAGCGTCTTTGCAAACATCAGTGTATACATTTGCTAATTATTTTGATAACACTTCAATTAGTTAATGCATTTGGTAACATTGAACTAACAATGTACATTGCCATTTAGAAGTTTGGGGTCAGTAAGAATTTTTATGTTTTGGAAAAGTATTTTATGTTCACCAGGGCTGCATTTATTAGATCAAAATTATGGATCAATATTACAATTCAAAGCAACTGTTTTCTCATTTAAATCATCATATATTTACATATTAATATAAAATGTAATTTATTCTTGTAATGGCAAACCTGAATTTACAGCAGCCATTACTCCAGTCTTCAGTGTCACATGATCCTTTAGTGCTCAAGAAACATTTTCTATTAACAGTTGTGCTTAATAATATTTTTGTGGAAATCATGATACAGTTTGGTTCGGGATTTTTTTTTAATGATTAGAAAGTGATTTATTTGAAATATAAATCTTTTGTAACATTATAAATTAATTACTGTCACATTTGATCAATTTAATGCCTCCTTTCTGAAAAAAAAGTGTTGTTTATATATATATATATATATATATATATATATAAAAACTTTATGACCCCAAACTTTAGAATGTACAAGCATTTATAATCTAAGTAAATGGTAAATTATAAATATACTATTGTTTTATTCATGATATATTACACTATTCACCTTTGTTCATCATACAGTAATGTTAGTTAACACTTGAAATGTTTAAATGTAGGCTGTTGGTGTACAGTATACAGAAATGAACAGTAACCCAGGTAAATAAGTGCTGTTAAAGTATTGTTCATGGTTAGGTCATGATACCTAATGCATTAATAATGTTAATGAATCCAACTTTATTGTGAAGTGTTACCAATGTACCAATTTTACAATTTGTCCACCCACATATATTTTAGCATCATCCTAGCGTCACATCAATTGAACAATCTCCAAAGTCACCAGTACAGGGCAGCCAGTGAGCTGGATTACAAAGGGATCCCTGATAGGCTCTCTTAGTGTTTTTCTTCTCTCTCTCTCTCTCTTTTTTTAATGCATCCTAATGTTGGAGATGTTAGAAAGTGATTCAAATATTTACTGAGCCATATCTGTTGATCTTAGAATCTGTTCTAATGTTTATTTAAGAAATTTCTCCTATCTATCTATCTATCTATCTATCTATCTGTCTGTCGTTCTAGCATTCTACGAGAGATTTCTTAACTCAAACATACATAAGCACACACTACACTAAGAAAAAAGCAATATGCTGCACTTGTGTGAATTCTTTTACATACTGTACCCAGATAAATTCACTGTATGTTCCACGCTGTGCCGTTCACATTGAGGTAGAGGTTTTCACTAAGATGTCTAAGTTCTGTTTTTTTGTTTTTACAGTTTTTCTCAGTCGCTTTGGTGCATTTCTCAAATCTTCTTTAATATTTGCAAAAAAGTATGTGCATTTCTCAAAACAATTCGTACAAACAGCACCACAGAATGGATTATCTGCAAAAGCCTGTAACTTACTCAAAATCTTTAGTCCATCTCTCAAAAGTAAGCATTTATGTCAATGAACATATCAGTGCCATCCGAATGAAAAGTCATTGTGTCATTGTTCACAAACAAGATAGTCAAAATGCTTAGTCATGTTGTCAGTATAACAGTGCACTTTGTTAGTATTACCTGATGTAAACTATGGCAACATTTTGGATGACAGTTACTGTACTGAA
>NW_015630990.1:95402-105834 GCF_001515625.1 Sinocyclocheilus rhinocerous
ACACATTACAATGTCATTGTGATATAGAAAAGGAAAAATAAATATGGGCACAAAGATGAAAATTAAAAAATTAGAAAGTCCATTGTCAGAATTTGTAACTCTTGGGTTGTCCTCTGTCAATACAGTATATGCTTTCCAACTGAACATTTATGAGATGAACTTTTGAGCTGTTTCAGAGAAAGGGTTTATCATTGGGTGATCTACATTCTCTTCATTAGTGAAAGTCAAGATTCACTTGCACAATTCATGCCAAATTTACAAAAAGTCTAATAATAATGTGTAAACAATGTGCTTGACAGTTTATGACAACTAGATGAACCATTTTGCATTTAATGACTTATACGATGAACTAAAGACTAGATGTTTTGAGGGGAAAGACTATTGCACAGAAAACTATATAATACATTTTGAGCAACATGACATTAGCAACTGTTAATGTAGGAAACCACAGATAAATGTACATAGTCAATTGCATGAATGTACCAAAGCAATCACAGCTTGTTCAAAAGAATGAGAAACTGCTTTTATGATGTGTACAAATGACTAGATGATGTGGAAGTTGTACAAGTAGTTTTGAGAATTTCATTTCTGATTTGAGAAATGCACCAAAGCGACTGAGAAAAACTGTAAAGGAGAGCTGTCAGAAGCTGTCAAAGTCTTCTGTCCCTGTGATCCATATGCACTTTCAAGTGGCCACAGAAAGCCTCGTCACCGCTTTTCAGATGATTAGATATACTAGAACTTACATTGACTTTACGGTCTGCCTGTGCATGCAGGGGTGATCAAACATGCTGACTAAATCTACAATCAGTCACAGTTGCTGGGGCATGTAGGGACTTTTCATCACCAACAAAAGGAAACAAAAGTCAAATGCTGTGAAAGGAAATGTATAGAAACATTCAGTAACCGTTTGTCCGTTAGAGATGACCAGTCCATTTCTAACATTGTTTGTTTGTTTATGCTGAAGTATTATGATGCACCATGTTTTATGTTTCTCACTATGTATTTGTGTACACACGTGTGTATCCTGTTATATATGGGCTTAAACATAACATGAGCACCTTGTTTTTATGAAGTATGGAAGTAATTATTTTAAGATAGACGTGACGTTAATCACCAATGTATCTTATCATCATATTCTGTATTTTGAAGCGTGTCTGTAATGTGAGGCACTTCATCTGCATATGACTATTTTCTGTACAAAAAAAAAAATACTTTTAAAGATGTTGTAATATATGTGAAAGTGAAAAGATATTGCTCAGTTTTACAGGCTGTAAATACCTATTAAAATAGGGCTTTTTTAAAAATACAAGGGATTATCTTTATACGTAATATGCAGATTTTTCAGAGACATTCATTCAGCTAATATAATAAAAAATTATTCAACTGTTCAATGTTTGAGAAAAATGAAGGCTTGTCATCTTAACGGGATACTTCAGCCAAAAATGGGGAAAAAAAAAAAATCTGTCATCGTTTATTCACCTTCATGTAAGTCCAAACCTGTATGACTTTTTTTCTGAGAAACACAAAATAAGATATTTTGAAGAATTTTGTTTTGACATTTTTAGGACAAAAACAAGTGCTGTTGTGTTCTACAAACGAAAGAAAGTCAGGTTTGGAACGACATGGAGGTGAGTAAATGATGACAGAATTTTCCATTTTTGGCTGAACTGTCCCTGTAAACGCACATGTGGGGCCGGTTTAAGTGAAACCGGTAGCAGTTGCATGCAGTTGTTATGAACAATCAAATCAAATGTTCAGCTCATTACAGTATTCGGGCGGTGCTGCCTCATTTTTAGCAATTTCAGTGTTTTTATACTGACTCTAAAAATGTGAATAAAGCAAAAACAACCCAAATTAAATTAGCGTTTCCAACACAGTATTCAAGAGTCATGATGGGCAACCAATATACAAGTATAGATACCAGTAAGATTTAATTTCTTAAAAAACTAAAAAAAAAAAAGAAAGGGTTCTTTTACTCATTTCTGCATTACTTTCCCTCCCCTTTGGCATTCTTGTTTTTTGTGGCATAATTTTGTAAAGGCAAACAGGGTTGAAGTTATGCAATAATGACGAGTGCCTAGTATTAAGATTTTCACGGTTTCCCTGGTTTAATAACCCAGACACGACACAAAGATCTGTTCCTTTGAAATGCACTGAGCCTTATGAACCATTTTGAAGCTGTAAGTATCCCGGTTGGTGTTTCTTGAACATTCTTTATGTGTCTCCTATGGAAGCTGCATAATATTTATATGGTATTACTCACCTATGGAAGGACACAATTGCTTAATTAACAGGACTCTGGTTTACCTCTAACTTTATAAAATCGTGTGAACTTCTCATGCATCCCCAGTTATGGAAATCGAGCAGTCGCAGGAAATATTCTGAATGTTAAGACACTGGTGGTATGGCATAATTCCTCTGTGAACAGCATTTCCCCCCTCGAGTCTCTGTAAAATATTGCCTTTATGTATTTACTTTACTTTCTTTGGAATCAAGTATTTACTCAATGGCCTTTGTTTCTTGTTTTGCTGATATTCCGTAATTATCTTTCTTGTATTTATGTATAGTGTGTGTATTGTAAATATATTCAGAGCTTTTTTCCCCTTTTCGGTTTTAATGTAAAGTTGTGATATTTTACCCTGCTACACTTCAAAGGGATTCCCTTCCCATTGGATCCTGCTGGAGGTTGTCACGTCCCAATCGTTTCAGAGGTTGAAAGTGTTTCAGCTTTATTTTGCTTCTCCAGAAGTTGTCTAAATATTCTGTGCTTTTTGCTATTCTCTGTATTTTCTTTTCTTTTCTTTTTTTTTCCAGAAGATTTGAGCTGTGAATTGAAATTGAGGTTACACATTATACTTGTTTGATAATCTAATCGGAGGCATGGAAGTTAATAAACCTGCATTTTGTATGGAACATATTGGCATAAACTCATTTATTCACGTTTACTTGATTAGTATTTTTGCCCCATGGTTTCCCATGAGAATTTTTATTTTTGGATTTGAGTAACATAACATTACGCTAGTTCCTAACAAGATAGTAAGTACTAAAGCTACCACATTAAATAATAATTGACATCATGAAAGCTCTAGAAATACACTATCATTCAAAAGTTTAGTGTTTTCTTTTTTTATTACATTTTTATAAAGAAGTTAATCCCTTTCAGCGCTCAGCCAGGGCATATTACATTGATAAAAAATGACAGGCATTTATAATGTTACAAAATATTTAAAATAAATGCTGTTCTTTTAAGCTTTCTATTCTAAGAATCCTGAAACAAAAATGTATTATGGTTTTCACAGAAGTGTTAAGCAGCACAACTGTTTTCAGCATTGATAATAGAAAAAAAAAATTTCCCCTTAAGGGTACGAGCAACCTCACAGTGATCCTATAAGTTCTTTCAGTAAATGGCATTCACTAAAGAGGATCACAGCTGAGCTACTGTTTGATCCATACTCTCATCTGCAAAGATCATCTAAATGTCAGGTCAAATAGTGAATTAAACTATTGTTCCTTTCCATGAAAGAAAATAAATGAGTTCCCTATTGACACAGGGCTTTTCAAAGAAACATGAAGGCATCGACTTCACGATAACAATCTTCCTCAGTGACAAAGCAGCTGGGCTGATTCCGGGCATGTTTAACAAGTATTATATAACACAGAATCTTAAAGTTACTAGCTGGCAATCACTAATAATCAAATAGCATCACTCTGTTTGGCCAGCAAGTCTTTACTTTGAGGCGCAATGTGACATGTGCTGACTTAGCATGCAGCTAACATGCTAACCTCTGCTAAAAAGAGGCCAGACAAATAAAACTCACCATACGCTGGACAATACATCGTCAAAAGTGGTAACTGACTTGTATTTTAATTAAAAATTGCACCTTTATTTGAGAAATACAAAAAAATCCTCCACCATTCCATCTTCGTTTTTGTTAGCATACATACTTCTGAAGTTCTGTGATAACTCCACATATAATCCTGGAGAGAAGGTTTCTTTAACAGTACAACAACATGCAGTATATTCACTTGGTGTTTTTAGTGTATTTGTTCCTGTGTGGGCCTAACTGTGATTTATTTCTGGACAATAACAGAAATAACAGGGGGGGGTGAATTGTTCATGTTCAGAATTGGTCGCTTATGTCAGAACTGATTCAGAAAATAACGTACACCCTAGTGATGAAAAGAATGCATTGTGAAAATGTCAGGTTATTTTCATGACTGAGGCCTTTCTACTGTTAGGCTACTCAGTGATTTGTATACAGGCCAGATAATTATAGTATCAATTTAATTGGGTGTTACCACTCAATACCATCAACTTTTAACTCTGCGATTTCAAATCTGACAGCCCGTATTAGCAACTGTAACCACACCTCCATTTATTCACCTAATCACATGTGAGTCAGGATGACTGGACACTCCAGTTTAACCTGACAGACTAAGACTTTAAAGACCTGCCTCCATATTATGTGTAATAACAGTAATGATGTATGCATTTAACATTAACTGTACTCATCTAAGTGCTGCAAATTAGAGTGATTAATGGGTGTATTTAACATTTTAAACTTAAGCAGTTTGAACCTTTAATTACAGCAATTAAGAGTTTTTCTCTTTCGGTTTGTCACCAAATGAAGAACGTCTAGTTACAAATGTAAATAGAGTTATATGTTCTTCCTCTCTCTCTCTCTAAAACATATAAACATTGTGGATCCTCGTATTACATTACCTCAGATAAAAACAAACTCCATATGTCCCCAATCTATTTTACTTCCATCTCAGGAACAACATCAGATTGTCATGTGTAACGAGTCCCTTCTGTTTCGCATTTGCAATCTCTGAAAAATAAGGCGGAAAAAATGTTATCACTGTAATGGAAAATAAGAGGTTTTATGGGGCCACACATACAGATGTAACACACACCATAAGCCAAACCAACTAATGTAAACAATCAGCTGCCACATTGTTCCACATAATGCGGCCATTTAGAGCACTATTATTTTGAACAAAGATTTCTAAAACCACTTCCCAGTAACCCGGTACACATTTCATGTAAGCGTTGAGTTACATTTTATAAAATAGAAATAAAATAAAAAAATTGTCTGTGCAAAATAAATACATGTTATATGTACATTTAAAGCTATCATTTATCCCAAACAAATGCATAGTAGGGAAAATAAACAACTATGGAAGTAATCGATATCTGACCCGTCCTCTTGCCAGGAAAAATACAGCATTTGTACCACTTATTGCATTTCAGTATAACACAGGAATTAACATAAAGGAGTTCAATCAATCTTCAGATTGTGCTCTTTCAAACATTTTGCCTACATAAAGCAAATCCTCTTCGAAACATATCATAGTTTGGACTTCATCCAACTCTTTGGTGTTCTGAAGCTACATTTAATTTTCTAATTACCCGGCGGCTCCCGCACAAATTTCTGAAGCTCGGTTTCTTATCAAGTGCTGCTTTTAAGAGACATTAATTCATTGTGACTCAGCGTTTGTGGCTCACATTCTCATGACTGTTCTGCAGTTTGGTTCTACAACCAAGACTACAGCGCATTTTATAATTTACCTTGTGATACAAGTATGAGTAGTCATTTACAGGAATATTCTGGGTTCAATAAAAGTTAAACTCCTTGATAGAACCTGTGGCATAATGTTGATTACCATAACAATTCATTTCAACTTCCAAAATCTGGGTTCAATGGGGCCAATCTTGTAAACGTTAAAATTGTCAATGTTTCAATAGTATAGCCACAAGATCATGTGTTTAACATGATCAACATTAAGCCACAAATTAAGTCAATTAATCTTAACTTGTATTAATCTGGAATATTGCTTTAAAGAAGATTAAAACTGCCCACAAGTTCTTGAACGTTGTACATTTTACATGGCACCTCCATTCTACAAGGTAAAAAAGGCACATTAAAAGTAGTTATGTCATAAATGATGACCTCAAAGTATGCAGACAAACAAAAAAAACAAAAACAAACAAAGAAACATGTCAAAAGAATGTCCCATCTGGCAAATGAGCCAAGTTCTCATCAATTAGCTGGTTTTGTGACCACAGGAACCGTACTGACGGCAGGGTCTGGTCCCGTTGTACCTGATGAACTGCCAAAACCCAAGATTAACCAACACACCCAAATCCTAATTAGTATCATCAACAGAGGTCCTGATAGCCCTCCCGCGGCACCGTCAGAACAACGAGAGCGGGCGGCTCTAGTTCTGGTGTCTTTTCATGTGGAGGGCCAGGTGGTCCGATCGGGAGAAGCAACGGCTACATACGGCGCACTGGAAAGGTTTGGCCCCCGTGTGCTTCCTGAAGTGGCGCGTTAGCTCATCAGAGCGGGCGAATCGCCAGTCGCACCCCTCCCATGAGCACTTGTATGGCTTTTCGCCTGCAACAAAACACAGGCCAATACAGGTTGAGGGGAGAACACCACCAAAATTTGATGAGATAAAATGCTGTGTACTGCATAATAATGGCAAGAAAAGCTCTTTCTGTCAAACAAATGTTAAATCTGGTTCTTTTTAGTGAATCAAATAAATGGAACACAATCACTGTAGTACCTTTCATGACCAAATGACCCTTATGAGCCAGTCCTTTAAACGAGTCTTATGAATCCTTCACCATATCTGTGACTTCAGTTCATCACTTCAGTTGGAAAAGATAAGTTTTAGTTGTTTTGATTAGTATATCTGTTAAATAAATAATAGAACCGCATAGTTTGGGTTGTTTTTAGAAGGTTCCTTGTAAAATGTTCAGCATTTTCTGAGAGAAAATTTGCGGACTAAATGGCCTAAATGACTGTAATCTCTGGTTTTATTACTAACGTATATTTTTTTATATTAAATTAAATGTTATTGTCACACAAATATGTGACAGCAATACCACACTGACGATTGTGTGAACAGCTCTCATTTTGTGTGATAACATTTATTAAATGTCCTACCTGTGTGAGTACGTAAATGGGCCTTCAAATGTGAGGACTTGGTGTAGACCTTCTTACATCCTGATGCATAAGAATACAATAAATGTTAATACATACCATACCTTTTAAGCTCATATACTCATATACTTATATAAACATTATTGGGATAGTTTGCCAAAAAAAAATTATATTCTGTGAATGAATTTCTTCAACCTCATTTTGTTCCAAACCTGCATGACTCTCTGTCTTCTGAGAAACACAAAAGCAGATATTTTTGGAAAAAGTCTCAGTGTTTTTGTCCATAAAAAAGGGAAAGAAGTTCTTCAAAATAGTTTATTTTGTGTTCCACAGAAAGAATAATGTCAAGTAGGCTTGGAACAACACGAGGGTGAGGAAATTTCCATTTAGGGGTGAACTACCCTCTGAACTAACATTCTGGCTAGCTCTGACTTGTCCAGCAGCCTCATCTACAATGTCAAAAGGTTTCACCATTGTGTCCTAAGCCTCTTAGTCAGTCAAAGTCCAACCTAGAGACCGGTAATTGCCCAAAGTTTAGTCATGTCAGTCCGCAATATCTTTTCAACAACATTAAATCATCTGAATAGTGATTTAAGCCTGCACTGCGTCATATAGACTATGTGGAAAAAGCCGCAGCTTCCTATCAAGGCCTTGAATGTTATTTCAAATAAAGTGTGTATACTAGTCACAAACTAAAGTGTCTAGATGCTAAATTCAATCTCACCTGGTACATCACAGTGATGTATTCTCCTTTTGTCTAGATCGGGATTGTTTCTGCGGTTGTATTGGGCAGGTACTGCTTGTGTTTGGACAGAAAGTGCTGGTCCAGGGGTAAGACCTGCCATTTTAGACGCCATGCTGGCAGCATATGACGGAGGTGGCGATAAGTTCTGTATGAGTTCTTTCCTCCTGTCTGGGCTGCCCGGTTCTGAGTTTGGAGGGGAGGGTGGTAGATAGGCTGCCCTCTTCTGAGGATGCTGACCAAACTGGGTAGGTAGCGAATATCCACTGTTGCTCATATTACAATGCGGTCGTTCTGCAATCTGGCTGGGGTGTGTGTGAATGCCGTTATACGTCGGCATCGGAGGGCATGTGGCATTGTGGGAATCTGTGCAAGGGTGGCCACCATTGGGCTCGAGCTCCGTATTCAACAGCTGAAAAAGTGGAACATCTGGGAATTCGAGGGACGGCGTCTCATGCTTGACATAAACATTGCTACCCGTTTCCATAGCTGGGCTGTAGAGGTTTGTGTACTCTGGATGCGTAATGGCGGGTGCAACCGAGCCGTGGCAACTGGAGTGGTTGAAAGACGAATGCAGAGGTTCTGTCTTTATCTGTGGCGCCGCGGACCTCACGGGTCTACACATGCCGGTCCGTAGGTAAGTGACGTCCGGTAAAAAAACATTCATGTTTATGCTGTATGGCGTGCCTTGGTCCATCGTGAGGGAATTGTCTTGACAAAACTTCTTATGGTCTGACAACGCATAAAACTGAGGTGGCAGGTATCCATCCATGTTTCTTTTGATCTGAGGGACAGAAAAAAATGGGTTTTCATTTACCACAAAAACATACAATACATGAACAGAAACAAGTTTGTTGTTTCAACAATCCTTGAAAATATAGCAAAAATCTAGGTTTAGGTGGTTAGCATGTCCCTGTTAGCCAAATGCTGTATCTGTAATCTTGCTGTATTCTACGCAAATATTTCATTATGTTATTGTTTTACCATTGTCTGATTCTTTATTGTGCTTTTAAAAGCACAAACTGGTTGCTCTGTGAAGGTTTTGGGTCTCTGTGTGCGTTCTTATGGTGTCATCAGCATGATACTCTACAGTCATTAGTCACATGGTATTTATCACTGAGCTGATTGGCTTAAAGCATTGCATACATCCAGCCAAGCAACAGTCATTGACATGGCAATGTTAATGTATAGCTTTCATTTATTATAGGCCTATATAACCCTCTGGCATAAATCCTTTAAGCTTTCTAGTAAACAATGCAGAAATTCCTGAGAATTTCAAGACAAGTTTAGAGGAATGCATCTTCAACCTGACTGACTTTTTGTCCACTGTGTTCACATGTATATTCACACTCTTAAACTCAAAGATCAGCTCAAACTTATTAAAATTTCTGACCATTTCAAGTCAGCTTGTGTGCATCTCTAAATACTCAGGCTTGTTGCTACCTTACACCGAAGAAGGAACCCCCATACAGGCTCTCTCTCTCTCTGCCATCCATAAACTAGGAAATACTCCATCTGAATTTAGAGCCTACAGCTGCTCTGCTGTTATGGAGTTTTCAGATTAAGGTCAGCGCAGAGTTCGGCACAATTCATCCAGCATGATTCATACGTACAATATAACGTACAGGAGAACACCATTACAAAACATTACTATAAAATAGAAGCTGTTCAGCGATTATGTTATGTTTTAGATCAAAAGCATAAACAACACAGGCATTTCGGAAAGCTTGCCACCCAGCACTGTTTACCAATGTAACATGCGATTACAGATTCACTCTACCAGAATGTGATGCTTTGATGGAGTGTCATTAAATCCACTGTAATCGTCCTCTCTCAATGCCGCGTTCAGTTCTTAGAGGTGGTTTATTCTAGCCGTGGATCCTGCTCAACAAAGCGTTGCCCATAACCGCATGTCCTCTGCTGAAATAAGCTGGAGATCACGTCATTCAATATGCCGCAAATGAGAACGAAACGACAGCCTGCCAGAGATGTCAAGCGCTTTACGCGTTTGACAAGACAAATTACGCAACTGCCTCGTTTCAATGCCCCAAAACGGGGCGGGGCTTTATCATCATACATTAATAATTCACCCAAACAGGTTTTCAGGATCTGCAATAGTCTTGCAAAGAAAAGAAAGAAAGAAAAAAACAACAACTTGGGAATGCACTGTAATAAAAATGTATTTTTTAATACATGTATGTAAATGCATTATTATTTATTATTAAAACTGGCTGTTGTAGTTGCCAGAACTTTACCATACACATACAGATCTTTTGGTGTTGTATATTTTAGTGGTGTATATGCCATTAAATCATATACTTTTTTTATATACCAACCTATTTTAGCTATTAAAAATATTTGTACTTATAAAAGCACAGATGTAACCTAAAGTTTAGCAAAATTGGCCTCTCCAGCAACAGTGAAAAATAACGTTTCCAACATACAAACACAAAACACTAAAATAACATAATTCCCACTTAAATAATGCAGTAAACATAAACTAAAACTAAAATTAAAATAAAATTCAACACTCCAATTCAGATAAATGTGAGGACCTAGAGCAGAGGTAGGCAAGTTCGGTCCTAGAGAGCCGCAGTCCTGCAGAGTTCAGCTCCAACCCTAATCAAACACACCTGAACAAGCTAATCAATGTCTTCAGGATTACTAAGGCTATAGGCAGGTGAGTTTTTTTTTCAGGGTTGGAGCTGAACTCTGCAGGACTGCGGCTCTCTAG
>NW_015630990.1:109972-122437 GCF_001515625.1 Sinocyclocheilus rhinocerous
TCAGCTCCAACCCTAATCAAACACACCTGAACAAGCTAATCAATGTCTTCAGGATTACTAAGGCTATAGGCAGGTGAGTTTTTTTTTCAGGGTTGGAGCTGAACTCTGCAGGACTGCGGCTCTCTAGGACCGAACTTGCCTACCCCTGACCTAGAGGAATATAAGGATATTTTTTGCCTAAAAGGTAGGATACGGTGAAAAATAAAAAATAAAAAATAACTTACTGCTGTAAAACAATACATATTGCCATATTGAATATAAATTATCTCTGTAAATTTTTAGGTAATTTATGCTTATTAAACTATCTATCTATCTATATATATATACAAATACAGGTGCATCTCAATAAATTAGAATGTCGTGGAAAAGTTCATTTATTTCAGTAATTCAACTCAAATTGTGAAACTCGTGTATTAAAAGACTAAATGTCTGAATTGCTTACCAAAATGTTTAAGTTAAATTAATGGCCTTATCATCTTAACGTTATAAATTATAATACTGTTTCAACTAACAACGCTTGAAGGTAATCAGTCAAGATAAGCCAACTAAAACTATTCTGTTGTGTTTGACTGATGAGATCCTTAATTCATGTGAATACAGTATGGAATTCCATGGAATGGGTTAATTCCCATTTATGCCCCTCTCCCTCTCTCTCCCTTGGGCCATATGTGCTGGTATGCAAAACTGCTTGACTGCACTGCAGCTGCCTGTGTGGATTGCGTGTTCTGCCAACATGCTAGGAGAAGTGTTGAAGTAGGCAAAGTTGCTGCCACGGACAAATATCAGGAATGTTTTGATTAAAATAGCACACGATCATAAACGATCACTTGGAATGCCTTGGTAGGCTGATTTATGGACAAATTTGATGTCACTTAAGGAAAATTTTGTTCATAAAACCTGGTATGCTGTAAAAATAAAAAAAATAAAAAATAAAATAAAAAATTGACAGTTACAGGAAGTCAAACAGGCTTATTTGCCTGGCTGAATGATTGTGGCAGGATGATTCCATGCTCTAGTTAAATATGTAGAAAACCCCAATTCTGTCCATCAAATTGTTGCTGATTAGTAAAAATGTGCGTTAAAGTTTCATTTTATTATGAAAGGAAATCAATATTCCAATAAGTGAAACATACAGTATGTGTTAGCATGACAAATGAATTGTGATGTGGAAATAAAGGCCGTTCCCATCATTCGTATGTGAACCTGCATTGTCCTGCTTTACAGAAGTATTTGAAAACCAAACATAGGTATATTAGGAAAACAAAGACACATGTTGGACAGGTTTAGAGATTTGTTCTGGGGCCGGACAAACCACTGAAACCGGAACAATGTGACGGACCTCTGATGTTTCTCTTTGTGAAGTTAGACCTGGTTTTCTGAAAATTGCTATTGATTTACATTTGCAGCATTAATCAGATAATATTTCTGGGTAAAATATTCTGACAGTAGGCATAGTTCACCCAAAAAATGAAAATTCTGTCATCATTTATTCACCCTCATCTCATTCAAAAACCTGCATGACTTACTTTCATCTGTGGAACATTTAAGATATTTAGAAAATTGTCTCTCTCTCTCTCTCTTTTTTTTTTGGTGAAAATCAGTGGAGTCCAATGTTGTTTTGGACCCCAATGACTTTCATTGTGTGGACAAAAAAGTTCCCTTTAATGGTTTGACTGCGGTAGGCGTATGCTGAATTGTAGACAGCAGACTTTCATTTAAAATACTGCTAAAATACTGATTTTGAATTCATTTCATTGATGTGTTTGTCATGAAGTCTATTTGTGACATTATTTGTGACATACATGCACAAACATTTTGTTTTGCCATGCCTATGCCACATTGCCAAATGTTAAATCAAGATCCACTAAATCTAGTTATGTATTGAATGCGCATCAAAGGCGAGTATTTTCTGTTGCTCATTAGAGAATTTAAGGATCATAGCAGCCAGGGAGCATCTGTTGATGTTGGCACACGGACATCAGCGTATGAATGCAAGTAATTCATGTTGCATGTCATTAAAAACTCAGGATATGCCGACAATTGGATGCCAGACTTTAGAAAATGCAAAGCATGTGAGTGAGCATCTACTGTACATGAACTAATAAACTCACATGTCTAAAAACTGTTTACCACAGATGAATTGTGAATTCTTATTGTTTATCATTTTCAGGTTAAAATCATAGTAAAAAAAAATGCCATGTATAATGCAAATGGGTTGTATTTTAACACAACATTCATGACATATATACAGTGTGAGCTCTTTGGTGTTTTGAAAGTATTTGCATTAAGTGGTCAAATTCTCTCAAGCTCTACAATAAACATTGTCATGCACAAGAAAAGATATTTGATCCTGAAATTCAAATTCAACATGTTTATTTTTTATGTTTTCTCAAAAGGGTTGTATTGATCACCAATTGCATTCATATTTTGTGATATTTTAAAAAAGCAGGTTATAATGTCAAGTGTAAAGTTATAGTTTTAAAGGGTGTGGTGTGTCAGGAAGCCCACATTGTCAGTGGAATTATGGGTGGCTTACTGAAAGAGCTTTTAAGATAATATTTAATGCTTGATGGCACTGAAAAGAACTACTTAATCCATGCGAGTATTTGTGTTTATGTGACATGTGAACTAGCACACAGACAGAAAAAAATAGAAAGAGAGATATGTGTGAATTTCCTTTGGTTTTATTGATGAATATGGGCGTCTTCAGGATTTCTAATAATGGGAAATGTAGATTAGACAAGTACAAACTGTTGGGACACAATTATATTGAGGGATAACTATATAAAAATACTAGCAGACTGTTTAGACTGCTTTGGTGGAAAAAAAAAAACTGCATAGGACTGCATCTATCAGATTAGGATTTAGGAGCGAGTAGGCATTTCTGTTAAAAACCATAAGCCATATCAAAATTCAAGTTCAGCCTAATTTCCGTAAAAAAGTGTGGCTGCTATAATTTTGTGGATCTTCGATCTTTCAAATTCACCAAGCCTAGCTGTAGAAGAACATTAATTAAGACGCTGTTAAAGCAAAATTATGATAATTTAAAAGTAATAAGAAAAGCAATCATGTGAAAATTATTTTGTGGTCTCCCACTTTCAGACTATTCAAACCCTTTTTATGGTACTAAAACCAGACAAATGATGAGACTTAGACTTACTTAGACTTACTGTTTTCCACCTGTGTTGTTGATTTTCCACAAAAATAATGTCACTTCTTGGAGGATAATGTTATAGCGTGCAGCAGTGCTGCATTTTAGAACTTCCGGTTTCATCGTCCTGAAGTCAATGGGTTTACTGAATGGGTTTTTGTTAAAATGTCTGAAATAGGGTCTGTGATTAACACAAGTTAAAAATATTTTCATGTTTTATTCACTGGCATGAAATATACCAGTAATGCCACATTCTGATTTTTTTTAAAAGTTTTTGCTTGGAAAAGGTTGTTGCTAACAAGTGGCTAAATGGAACAACAGAGGTTGTCATGGGCATTAAACATCATCATCTTTACCGCTTTTACAGCCTCATTGTGTTTATATCACATTCTTGCAAACTATTTTAAACTCAAACTTTGGAAACTGTCTGTTAAATCAAGACTGAAACTAAAAGGGAAAACTAATGGTGATGTCGGAGTCAGTGGTTTAGTTTGTTTATTCCTGGCGATTGTATGAACAAAACATGCAAAAATGTAAACTTCTGCTGGTCACAGATCTTATTTTCTGCAAAAATCGAAAAGCCAATGGAAAAATGCTATTGTGTTTTTTTTTTTCTCTCGAGGGAACAAAGGTGATGCTAATTTCCGGGTTGGCCTACAAAAATATGTCATCAGTGTAGCACTCTATAAGCAACTGGATTTTGCCAAGAGGTCAAGGTTTGGCTGAACCAGTTAGCCTCTGCTGGTGGATACCATAACTACATGTGAGCCATGAACTGAGTTTCCATCAGCAAACATGGCAGCCAGCAAACAATTTACATGAGAAGAATAAATGATATTTTATATTAGTATATAAAACACTACAGGTTTTAAGTTATCATATATCATATATAGTTATATACATTGCATAGCAGTAGTTAAACTTGAATTAGAAATTCAAGATGAATTGTATTAATAAAATAAAATAAAATAAAATAATAATACATTTACATAACTTTGTAAAAGGGGTTATAAGATACTATGCGTCACTAAACTCATTGAAAAAAATTAGCTAATGTAATAGCCTTATTACTCGAAAGTGTACATAGGGATGAAGCAATAATTCTAAGGTCATTTATGTAGCGAGGAAAAGAAGGGGTGGTTTTCAAAAATCTACACTTAGGAATAAAAAATTTACCAAAGAAGGTTGTTAATCAAGTAGCATACAACCTTTTTTAAACACTCCAGACTTAACTTATAGGTTTATAGGTAAGAGGGTTAACATGGATATTGACACAGGACATTCTGTTATGAGAAAGAATCCCTTTGAGCAATAATACCATGCTTCTAGGAATTGCATTTACAACTGTGTGAAACTCTTTAGGATGACATACAAAGCCATGTTTCAGGCAGAAATCATTGTAGCTGAGAATGTCACCATGGTTATCCATCATATCCAATAGAGAAAGGATATTATATTTAAACAAATTTTCATAAAATAAAGACTTATCGCAATATAAAATAAAGCGATTGTTCCAAATAGGCTACAAGTCTTGTGAGGACTGAAATTGTGAGAAAAAGCAAGTTTGCAACACAACAAAACCTGTTGATGAAAGAGAGACAATTTGAGAGGTAACTTGGACAATTCAAAATCACATCTGAATAAAAATTCAAGACCACCTACTTTCCGAAGATATTGTAAACCATATAGGATACTGTTTGTGTTATGAAGAAATTATCTTAGCCATTGAGTTTTTTTAAGACATTGTTCATATTTCCAAGTCAATAACATTCAGACCTCCTTTTCTTCAAAACTGCGAACCAAATCGTAGTGATGTCTATTTAACCAAATCAAATTAAGGATTGTTACTAAAGGAGGAGATGAGATGGTCCTCACTGCAGAACACAGGATCCAAGGGGCGAGGTTGGATCCAGATCCAACTCCTCCCACTACATATTCATGGGTTTCAGTCACGTGACTTTTTTTGTTGCGGCCGCCATAGTTTTAATTATTTAATTCGTTTATTTATCAAAAAATTAGATTATTCAACGTCTGGCGTCTACTTCGTTGATTTTTGTTTTACGTACGGGATTCTACGAAAATATTAATAATCTTGAACTCTCCCTTCTCACCGGAAGCGGTTAACATGTGGTAGGCTTTAACTTCAAACAGGCCCGACGGACTCACAAATTAAATGAGAAAAATCAGCATCCAAAAGAGACTCGCTCAATCAGCTTTCCTCAATGAGAAAACATAACGCAGCGTGAGGTAACTTACAATATTATTGAAACGCTTTCTTTGTGTTAATGTTGTATGCATTGACACTTCTGTAATTAATTTTGTACAGAAGTCTTGATTAATATAGCGTATATTCAAATAACACCTTAAGTCATGGCTTTGTCCTTCTTAGTTTTTCTTGACATGAAATGGGGAAAAATTGATCTAGGCCACGGGTCTTGTCAGACTAGGTCAATCTCACTGTAGTGTCAGCTCACTACCTCTAGATGGCATTGTTTAGTCGCCAGTCATCTGGGATCTAACTCTGAATACACATGAATAACTCTGAATCACATGAATAAAAAACACTTTCTGTTATTAATAGGATAATATTCTATTCTGCTTTAAAGTTTATTATTATTATTATTATTATTATTATTATTATTAATAATTAGTAGTAGTAGTTGCTGAATGACCCAAAGTGTAGTAGCATTACAATAGGCTACTAAATTCTGTAGTGTTATATGTTATTCATTTACTTGATACAGTACACAATAAATTCAAGTGTGAGAATTTTAAGCCCTTTGAACTGCTTCTTTGAGCATAATGTAAGTTGTTGTAATAATTGAGTGATTATATAAATACATTTATAGAGCTGCATTGTGCTGTCAGAATGCTATCGAATTTAATTTGCAAATGAGGGAACCAGATCTCTCTAGAGTAGCCCATTAAGGTATGAAAAAGTTTTGATCCAATTATGTTTTCCCCCGTGCGTTACAATCATCCGTGATTGTGTTACAACATGACAATACACACCCCATCGGTTTGTCTTTGTCTGTGCATTTTATTTGACACAGTTTAATTTCCTTCTCTGATCATTGCAATAATTTCCACAACATTATTTTTGCTTGTTTGTAAGAGAGAACACAAGTCTAATGTTGCTCTCTGGGGAAAAGTTCAATATAATTTGTTAATTAAATGGATTAATTTAATTACAGTAGCTACAAAAAACATTCATCAATATAATTGTTCCTCTAGCTCCAATTTAATTAATGTTTAAGTGAAAACAAGTCAGTTTCAAATGTACATAATACTTCCCCCCTTGCCCCATGCCGCCTATTCATTTTCCCTCTCTGATCCTCATCGCACAAAAGCCTGTCAGTGTTTGTTTGATTTTCAATGATACAGCATCGCTGAAACCAAACATTTATTACAGCAATTTAATTTAACCTCTCGACAGGCTTTTACAAGACGACCAGAGGGATAGTATCAGTGAAAGGCACTCGGTGTTCAGTTATTAATCTCCTGCCGCCGTTGTCCCTTTCATAAAAGGTAAGTTTTATCCAAACTCCAAGCATACTGCCATTCAAGCTGTCTCGAATTTCATCACAATGCGGACCAGATCGAGTTCAATTCGTCCATGCAGGCCAAAATAATAAAAGATAATTTTGGCTAATCTGCCCAAGGAATGTGGAGCGTTTGATGTAGACAGTAGTGGATCTTCAGTTGAAATAATTGCATATTGACTCAGTCAGGACGGTTGGCTCAGGTACGCTCATCGGTGTCTTACAGGTGTTCTCATTGCTAGACAACCAATCCCTTGTTTACCCAACCTATTAATTTTCCCTTTCTGATCCTCATTGCACAAAATCCTGTCGGTGTTTGTTTGATTTTCAATAATACAGCGTCGCTGAAACCAAACATTTATTACAGCAATTTAATTTAACCTCTCAACAGGCTTTTACAAGACGACCAGAGGGATAGTATCAGTGAAAGGCACTCAGTGTTCAGTTATTAATCTCCTGCCGCCGTTGGCCCTTTCAT
This sequence comes from Sinocyclocheilus rhinocerous, assembly GCF_001515625.1. Taxonomy (NCBI): domain Eukaryota; kingdom Metazoa; phylum Chordata; class Actinopteri; order Cypriniformes; family Cyprinidae; genus Sinocyclocheilus; species Sinocyclocheilus rhinocerous. The sequence goes on from NW_015630990.1 coordinate 117,144, forward strand.
AAAAGGTATGTATTATCCAAACTCCAAACATACCACTGCCATTCAAGCTGTCTCGGATTTCATCGCAATGTGGACCAGATAGAGTTCAATTCGTCTATGCAGGCCAAAATAATAAAAGATAATTTTGGCTAATCTGCCCAAGGAATGTGGAGCGTTTGATGTAGACAGTGGTGGATCTTCAGTTGAAATAATTGCATATTGACTCGGTCGGGACGGTTGGCTCAGGTACGCTCATCTGTGTCTTACAGGTGTTCTCCTTGCTAGACAACCCATGCCTTGTTTACGAAAGAGAGAGAGAGAGAGAGAGAGAGGGAGAGAGAGAGAGATTCATCTGATAGCAGAAACTGCTTTTTTGTTGAACACTGGAATGAACAAAATGATATGGGAACACTCAAGTGTATCCAAATTCAAAGGAACAAGATAGTTAAAAAGTGGATAGTCTGGTCTCCTGAAAATCGCAGATTTTTATTTGAAAGGTACCTCCTATAAGTTATATAAACTGTTTTTACGAGGTATGTGCCTGGAATTTAATGAAATGCGCGAATGCACTAATAATTCCCCCTTTTTCCCCTCAGTACAAAACAGATAAAAAAACAAAATAAAAAAGCACTATTTCTGTGTATACTATTATCATGTACACTCAGTTATACAGATATGTGTCTAATAATCTGAAAGGTGATATGTTACATTATGTATAGTACTGTAAGTACAAAACATAAAAATGAAGGTAAATATACAGTAAAAAAACCTCTCTCTGTCATACTGTTTTTGTTCACATAAAGGAATAGGTCAACCAAAACCAAAATTTTGCTAAACATTTACTCACCCTCAGGCCATCCAAGATTTAGATGAGTTTGTTTCGTGATCAGAACAAATTTGGAGAAATTTAGCATTAAATCACTTGCTCACCAATGACCCTCTGCAGTGAATGGGTGCCGTCAGAATCAGAGTCCAAACAGCTGATAAAAACATCACAATAATCCACAACACGACTCCAGTCCATCATTTAATGTCTTGTGAAGCAAAAAGCTGCGTGTTTGTAAAAAAACAAATCCATCATGTATGGCCTGAGGGTGAGTCAGTTTTCATCAAATTTTTATTTCTGGGTGAACTACTATATCTTCATAAAATTCCATTTTGCCCATTGATACCCACTCAAGAAAGTTTCTTCAGGAAATGATTATTCATAAATTGAGTGTGGAAACAGTAAGCTAAATTTGTGAGCTTATCACTAACTCATTGTTTCAAAACAATGTATTTACGTCTTTGAGCGGTTTGTATATTTGAAGCAATTAAGGAACAGCACAGCAATGCTTTAGTCAAACATACAAAGCTTATCTACTCCAGCATAACGAGTTTCATGCTGCTACGTGGATAAATATTTGTAAGCCTCATGGAGGACGTTTTGTAACCAAAAAAGCGTCAAATCAAGAGAACATCTGTCCAATTGCTGCATCAAACAAATAAGATTATAATGCTGTAATATTCACTGAAGGCTCAGATCATTATGCCTCTATTCATCTGTGAGATTGGAGGAAACAGTTGCCAGTTTTGGGGGCAGCAGGAAAAAATACCCTACACACAACAAATGTTAGGTGTTGAAATAGCTTACACTGGCCCCCAAAAAGTATTTAGACACTTAAGCCACACTTAAATTACCAAATCATATTTTATTCAGCCAAATGGCATCTGCAAACAAATGATTTTCTCAGAACTGACATTCTCAGACATTTTTGCAATTACTTTTAACCAGATGTCGGATCCCTTCAAGTTCACACAGGTGTCCTAGCAGAGGAACCACTGGTGCCCAGTCTTAACTTTGAATATTCATTATTGAACACTATTGTTGCATTATTTTAAACCTAACAAACCTTTAAAGGATGCATTTACTGTTAAGTCAATAATTATGTTCATGTTATGACATATCTGATTAATGGCTGATATTAAAATTTGTAAACAATTTTGCATAAATTCTTATAACTGAAAATGAAATACAGTTTTAAATTCTGCAAGTATTTAGGAATCATAAAATAATAATGTACAGTATTAAAAAATAGATATTCATTTAGAGGTTTGCTGAAGATTATATTTAACCTTTTTTAAAATTATTAGTGTTTTTAAAGATTAACTTTAAGTGATCAATGTAAAATAAGCAAAATGAACATGCACAATTAAATATCCAGTATAATTAAAAAGAAAATCTAATATCAGTCGATATAACCATTATGTTATAGATATACAGTAGTGCATCCATAATTATTTTAATATTTTTGCTTGAATTTTGGGTTGTCTTTCTTAAAATGCTTCTTGGTTTGAGATGCAGTGATGTTCATTTTCAAGTGTGACTTCTAAGTGTCCAAAAACATGAGGGCTGCTATATAATTTAAAGATTTTATTACTCAGAATTTCTATGATTGTCTGATAATTAATAAAAAAAAACACCTTCACTGCTGTTTATTTATCTCATTTAGAGGCTGTATTAGGTAAAATACTATATATGAGCTGAAGTGTATGAGAAAATATAAGAGTAACTGGTACCTCTTTAGCCGCCGCATTCCGAGCCATTAGCTGATCTGTCCACACCTCGTCCTGTTTAGTCATTGGCCAGATTCCTTCAAAGCAGACCACTAATCACATGACAAAGCTGTCTCTATTAGCCTCTGTCTACCCCTCCCTTCCCCTCACTCGTCTCTGTTCGGCTTCAAGTACATGCACATATTTGCCTATTATTATTCTCTTTATTGTTGTGCTAATGAATTATTTGACCAGCAGTATTATTTACTGTCATGTGAAATGCACTGGTTAAGCCCTGAAAGTGATGTGGAATGCTATGATAAAGCTAAGCCTCTTCTGGCTGGTCAATAAAATCTGAACAAAGGGGCACCTTCACCATTAAAGCCATCAGTGTCTGGTGAAAAACAGATCTGCCAATCAATGGACTGCTCCAAAGGCATCGGGTTAAACATGTTGTGCATTCCTAGCGAAAAAAGGGGAAATTAATTAGGTTTTATTAGAAGCATTGATACAAAAACCTCTTTAAATAGATCCCAGTCTACCCTGGGAAATGGCTCAATGTGATTGTTCTGGATTGAGTGTAATCAGATATATATGACACACTTCTTGAATGCACTGTATGCATTTGGACACTTAAGCCACACTTAGAATGTATGTTTGTCTTCGTATTGGATAACAAAATATAATAGTAGGATATTAATTTGTGCATATTTTATAAATATTAGTTTTTTTTAATATAATTATATAATATATTATTATCTTCACTAATATCTTTGTCTATGTCAGCTTTTATTTATGAAAATATTAAGCATCTTGTATGCATTACAGCATTTAAACATGCAGGCTAGTATTCCACTTAAATAACACAAGCAGTAAAATAGCCATCCAATGAGAAATGATCATACATTAGGCTGCATTATTTTAATTATTGCTCCATTACAGGTCAGAAGTACAAAAGGTCCAGAGTACAAAACTCGCCATGTTTCTTGATCGCTATCCATTTGTTGAGTTTTACCTGGGGGCATCTTACCTTCCCCTTCATAATTAAGAACACTTTAGTATCAAACAGTACAGAGGTTTCTTCAGAGGTATTAATTAGGACTTCGTTTATGCAGATCCCTTGAAAAATTTGCATAAAATCTATTCCACAGATGGGTTTATGGGAGTATTATTAAAATGATTATTTAATGTTAGGGCAAGACACTTCAGCCGTATAGTGTGAACATTTTAACTAAAAGATTTTTTTCCCAATTCCTCAAAAACCTTTAGAATATAGATAGGAATAAAACTGTAAAGCTTTGTGTATATAAGTGCTACTGAAGTAATTGAAATCTAATAGGCAAGTAGACTTAGTTTAATAAAATAACTACTTAAATGTTTACTTTTAAAATGTTTGTTTTCGTCTCACTAGTCTAAAAGAAGACAAGTAAATAACCCAAAATCTCAAAGTTGACTAGTGCCTGAAAATGCAATAGTTTTTCCATCTTTCCTTAATTTCTATATACACTCATTTTGTAATTAACGTGAATGTATTATGAACGAACAACAGTATATTTATAAATTAAGATAGAATAATAATCCTTTACAAAAATTGTTGTTCATTGAGCCTTTTTGTTTAGTGTTGCTTTTTTTTTCTTTGCAACTCTCAAAGAAATCCACAGTGCAAGCAAACTCCCTTCTTTTGGCGGCCGATGCGCCACTTGGCACGCAGACCCAAAATGTGGATCGTTTCTGGGCATTCAGCAAGATTTCAAACGGGGGGCGCTGTGCTCTCATCCTCCGCCGGCTACAAGGTCACTGGAGTATTGATAAATCACACAGCTGTGATTCCCCCCTGACAGCTCAAACTAACATCAACCTGGATGGGAGAGAACAAAAGACCATCAAGCGGCCCTTTTCTTGACACTTTTATTCAATCACGGCCAGATTGCTTACGACAGCAGCAGCAGCTGTTTTGTCTTCATCTTTCCCCATTTGATAAAGTGTGTCAAGTCATATTTTTGTAAGTATTTCACGTCACCCCTGCTGTGTGAAAGCGGCTCCCGTTTGGCATATGTATTCCACATGAGGGGATCATCAAATGGGTCAGGGTTTAATGACATCCCTCCCAAGGTCATCAGCCATCTAAAAGGGAAGCTGCCACAAAGCTACAAGCTGAGGGTCAAAGATAAGAGCACGCTGGGAGATATCGCAGATAAAAAACAGAAAATTAAACAATGAGGGAACGCGGGAATGCTTTGATTGTGTTGTTCGGTGCGATTGTTATTTTGGGTGCACCAATTCACAGAGTGTCGATGTTAACCTTGTCCTCTCAGGATAGAGGTTACTGGTAGGACTAACATTGTTTGTTTTAGAACTCCCAGGAATGGGATTTCCATTCCCCTGTTTGGGTCCAGTTATAGATTGCATTTGCAGCAGTTGTTTTGTAAGGGTGATGTGTGATCGCAATTACAGATGATTGAATGCTCTCTGATGGGGTGAGTGAGAGGTGAAAGGCGGTTTGAAATGACAAAGGGTCAAAGTCTTGTGAGATTAAAGCATGTGAGAATATCTTTTCAGAGAGACTCTGCAGTCCTGGTGGGTAAAGTATTTATATGGGACATTTCTTACCAGTGGGTGGTGCTGAAAGCTATATTGTTTTGGGGGATGCTCATGCTTTATTCAGGGATTTGTGTTTGAAGAGACAAATGAAACCGGTCTAATGATTTTTTTTTCTTTCTGAATCGCTTTCAATGTTTGGTTAATGTTTCCAAAGACAAACACTTGCTCATGTTAACTAC
>NW_015630990.1:122766-147025 GCF_001515625.1 Sinocyclocheilus rhinocerous
TCTTCATCTTTCCCCATTTGATAAAGTGTGTCAAGTCATATTTTTGTAAGTATTTCACGTCACCCCTGCTGTGTGAAAGCGGCTCCCGTTTGGCATATGTATTCCACATGAGGGGATCATCAAATGGGTCAGGGTTTAATGACATCCCTCCCAAGGTCATCAGCCATCTAAAAGGGAAGCTGCCACAAAGCTACAAGCTGAGGGTCAAAGATAAGAGCATGCTGGGAGATATCGCAGATAAAAAACAGAAAATTAAACAATGAGGGAACGCGGGAATGCTTTGATTGTGTTGTTCGGTGCGATTGTTATTTTGGGTGCACCAATTCACAGAGTGTCGATGTTAACCTTGTCCTCTCAGGATAGAGGTTACTGGTAGGACTAACATTGTTTGTTTTAGAACTCCCAGGAATGGGATTTCCATTCCCCTGTTTGGGTCCAGTTATAGATTGCATTTGCAGTAGTTGTTTTGTAAGGGTGATGTGTGATCGCAATTACAGATGATTGAATGCTCTCTGATGGGGTGAGTGAGAGGTGAAAGGCGGTTTGAGTGAAAGCGGCTCCCGTTTGGCATATGTATTCCACATGAGGGGATCATCAAATGGGTCAGGGTTTAATGACATCCCTCCCAAGGTCATCAGCCATCTAAAAGGGAAGCTGCCACAAAGCTACAAGCTGAGGGTCAAAGATAAGAGCACGCTGGGAGATATCGCAGATAAAAAACAGAAAATTAAACAATGAGGGACACAGGAACGCTTTGATTGTGTTCGGTGCGATTGTTATTTTGGGTGCACCAATTCACAGAGTGTCGATGTTAACCTTGTCCTCTCAGGATAGAGGTTACTGATAGGACTAACACATTGTTTGTTTTAGAGCTCCCAGGAATGGGATTTCCATTCCCTGTTCGGGTCCAGTTATAGATTGCATTTGCAGCAGTTGTTTTGTAAGGGTGATGTGTGATCGCAATTACAGATGATTGAATGCTCTCTGATGGGGTGAGTGAGAGGTGAAAGGCAGTTTGAAATGACAGAGGGTCAAAGTCTTGTGAGAATATAATTTCTGTTGTCAAAAGTATTTATATAGGACATTTCCTACCAGTGGGTGGTGCTGAAAGCTATATTGTTTTGGGGGATGCTCATGCTTTATTCAGGGATTTGTGTTTGAAGAGACAAATGAAACCGGTCTAATGATTTTTTTTTCTTTCTGAATCGCTTTCAATGTTTGGTTAATGTTTCCAAAGACAAACACTTGCTCATGTTAACTACAGTATGACTGCCCAAACTTGAAGCAGCCTTGAAGTGGTGCATAGTGTTGCTAGCAGTTTTTTATGTTCCCAAACTTGAAAACAAACAACACTTTTTAAGCCTCCAACAACATGAAACAATGTATTTGAACACTAGTGATTAATTAAGTTTAAATGGTCAAACATGCAATCTGGAAAGCATAAACCATTTATCAGGTGGGGACAACCTACTCTTGAGTTGGACAGAATCCCAGTTTTATACTCTACGTAGAATCGCTCAACTCGCCACAAAAACAGATGCACTGTCCATATGCTCACCTCCAGAGAAGGAGGATTCAAGCAGCCGATCTCCTTCAGGTTAAGAGATGAATGGCAATCAGTCATTAATCCCCTGATATCCTCTCTGTTTAGACTCTTGGATTGCTCGCCAATACTTTTATTCTTTCATTCTGCTCTTTAGCATTTCAAAGGTTTGGCTGTTTAGAGTGAGCCTGTTGTGTGTGTGTTTCATATAACTTTAACTTTATTATAGATATCTACAGTGTTGGGGGTAACGCATTACAAGTAACGCGAGTTACGTAATCAGATCTACTACTTTTATTATTTGAATTATTTTTAAATAACACTAAACGGAAAAGTAATGTGCTGTAGTATTTGTTATTCCATATATTACTTTGGAAGGAATTTTCATGGCAGCAACATGTTTTGCACATGGTAGCAACAAATTACATGCTTTCATTTGTTTCAATGAATTGTGGTTTCAGGAAGAAAACCCCCTTGTTTGCTTCTTTATTATATACAGTGTTCCTGTGGCTCAGTGGTAGAGCATTGCGTTAGCAGCGCAAAAGGTCGTGGGTTCAATTCCCAGGGAATACACATACTGGTAAAAAATGTGTAGTCTGAATGCACTGTAAGTCGCTTTGGATAAAAGCGTCTGCTAAATGCATAAATAAATATACAAAACTTTCAGGACAGACTGATTATGAGATCTGAGGTTTTTAAACGATTGTATATGCTTTTTGAGAAAAATAGAGAAAAATAGGAAATAAACTTCCACATCAAAGGCCACAGAAAAAAGGGTTCAAAACTTCAGCCAGTTCCAAGACAAATAATAATATTAATACTTTTTAATAAAGTTTATTAATTAACACTAGTTCAATCATGACAACTCTCGGAAGATTTTAGCATGGTGATGGATATAACAATGTTAATATATTTGGTCTTGGTGGAATAGATCTGCTACGCTGCTGCTGAATTGCTGCTGTTGTTGGTTAGTGCTGTAGTTGTAGATTATTGCTGCTGCTGCAAGCAAGTACAGGAACTTGCTACTGCCAATGCATATGACGATACGGTGCCATGAGTATTTAAGACATACTGCTGCTGCACAAATAGCATATAAAATAATCCATAGCAGATCTATACAGGTGGAGCTGGGGACGGTGGAGGGTTTCAGAGAAACTCTGAAAGCGCGCTGCAGGAATCTCTAGTGAATGCTAGCCAGCCATATAAATGCAAGGCAGTAAGCTCATTGGCTGCATATGCAGCATGAACCAATCAGATGTGCCAAGTCTTTTAACTCTCTGAATATCATCATAACAACCCGTCGCCTGCGCCATCTAGAGTTTCATGACTGACCTATATATTTAACTACTTTAGTTAACATGAACTAAGAATGAACAATACTTCTACAGCATTTATTAATCTTAGTTCATGTTAATTTCAACTAATGCATTATTAAAATCAAAAGTTGTGCTTGTTAACATTAGTCAATGCACTCTGAACTGCTGTATTTTTATTAGCTAACATTAACAAAGATTATTAAATACTGTAATAAATGTATTGTTCAAGTTAGTTAATACATTAACTAACATTAACTAATGTAACCTTATTGTAAAGTGTTACTATTTTTTTTTCTCCACTCTCAAAACAAGTATAACATATTCTGCATATGTGGTGTTGTGTTCTCTGTGAATGACAATTAAGGTAAACCACAAACCAGTGGATTAATATAGTAAAGCCATAAAGTCTATGTTTCCCTCCAACTGAGGTGTTATCAATTCACATGAGACTTAATTAAAGAATATTTATCCAGTTTAAATCATCATATTTTGAGCACTTTTAAGACTGCAGGCTGAGGCCAGCGTTGCTCACTGTAAACTGTCGCTAAAGAAATTACACAAAGAATTCTGTTTATTAGTCCTCAAGTATTATTTTATTATGCCAAGCATAATAACATACAGCAGTGAAATATAACAGTGCTGCTGTATAATTACAGTTCTATTAATGTCATTTTACAACCATGACACTCTGTGCTATTCACATACATTTAGGCTGTCAAGGACAATGCTTGGAAGAATATTCATTAAGGGACACATTTTCACCAGCTCAATGACATCTTGCATTTCACAGACGATTGTGAGACGTTTCAGATAAATGACATTTTTTTCTATTAACAAGTCTGTGCCCAGCATTATCAATTCATAATGGTTTTCTTTACAGCATTCTGCAGCAATACCTTATCAAAGAATAGCAGCCCTTCTGAGCTGGGGACTCATTTTATGTTGAGAAAGGCCTCCTGAGAACTCTAATATTTCTGTGAGTGCCATTGACTATACCTACAACATTAGGAGACGGTTACAACGACACCATGCAGCTGTGAAAGAAAGTTTGTAGCCTATATGGAATTCTCTGGATTTTTCTGTGCAAGACTTTTGAAGTGTGATATGATCTTTTTTTGAGTAGTAACTAAAGTTGATCTTATTTTTTATTTATTTTGGGAAGCTTTTTATGCCTCACATATTGATTTAGTCTGAACAGGAAATGAACGAGAGAAAAGGGGCGTGGGATCGGGTCATGACACAATCCAACTTTCTCAGGTTTACTGTGGTGCTCGTATTTCTGGAGCAAACCGCTGCACCAATGAAATGATAATAATAACTGCCATACTTTTATTAAATAAATGATTTAAACAATCAGGATCATTGACAGAACAATGTTAGCTATAGTGAGAAATGACAGGAAAAGAAGATCTGTGATAGATAGATATGAAAGTGCAATAGATATAAAGCTCTATGATATTGACAGCTTGAAATGGGGGTAGGCTAATTGGAGTCAAACAGTCCAGTCAGTTCAGCAGAATTCCAGATTATTCCAGACTTTTCCTCACAGCTAATGTAAATAAAATGTCTAGCAATCCTTTAGAGTTTCACAAAAATATAACTTAAGTATATGCAAATGGTGATTTTGACAACCTCCGTGGTCTTTTTTTAGTACATGACAGTTATTCTCATATGACCTGGCCGACATTAAACCGTAACTCATTGCTTTTTTCTGGTAAAGAAACACTTCAAAAGCAAAGCAACTAATTTGTAACTAACTCTAAATGTAGTTTGTCCTGTAATTCCAGCTTTGGAGTGAATTAATGGCACTGCAGATGAGTCGGACCAACTTTGAGGAGCGCTAAAACAAAAAGCCATAAAATGATCACCAACGCTCCCTGGAATGACAAGTATTATCAACAAAAATTAATCAGCCGCATCTTTTCATGAACTCAATTAATAATATGCAACAACAGGGTCTTTTTTTTCTCGGGATGAAAATTAATTAGCAGTGGGAAGGTCACTCCGAGACGCTGACATCACTCATCAGAATGGTGTGGCAGTTCTAATTATTTGTCTTCCAGGCTTGGGTGATCAAAAATTATTGCAATACCTGAGCAACATTTAGAAAAAGCCGTGTTTTAAACCTGTTTAATTAGACGTAGCTATTTGATTAATGCCATGTAAGCATTCCAGTTCAGCCTCTTATCAGCGTTCTGACAAGTTTGGTGGTCACTCTTCTGTGAAAGACGTTTCATTGACGCTAACCGACTGTTTAGTATCTAATTCACTCATTTCGCAACAATTAAAAAGCTATTTGCTAGGAGAGTACTTGTTGATATCAATAAAGATGTTAGGAACTTAGACAAACCACCCAGTGCCACAGAGTGCTGCTATATGCATCACAGGAGGCACAAGTGACCACAAATGCTGAACGCCACACTTTATTCAGCCAGATTTGCAGGGATATTTTATTAATGAATTTATTTTTTTTGGTAAGCCGAACCCCTTTGACTTAAATGTTCACTTAAAGTACCTCCTGAGATTTGAAGTTAATATAAAAAATTTTTATTCATGTATTATTTTATTTAAATTACATTTATTTAAATTTTACAACTTTGTGGTGTATTTGATTTTAGCTTAACACCATTAAAAATCTATTGGAGGTATATTTTCAATCTTTCATTTAACATGTGATGGCAAACAAAAACATTTTTTTGTAAAAAAAAGTTAATTGTAAATCGTTTAAAAAAAAATATATATATATATGTGTGTGTGTGTGTGTGCGTGTGTGTTTAATTATTTAAATTATTTTAACACAGAATGACCTGTTGAATCCTGCATGTCAAGGTCCATATAAACATCAGGTCTGAACTCCCAGCAGTCCCAAGTCCAACTCCACTGTCGGCTCAAGTAGCCCCTACCATAACCACATCAATTCATATTACCTGTAAATTAGCGAAGTTCTACTTTCAGGCGCGCAGTACATTTGATCCAAATAGACTTTAAATGCCATTTCTGTTCCTATTAACCTACGGAGCAGCGTGGCAGATATTTCCATGAGGGTGTGTGGATGAAAAACAGGGGGCTAATGGCTTAGTTGTGACAGCGCTTCTCATGATGATTTATGATTCTGTGTTTAACTTGATTACTCCACTGCTGACTCTGAATACTATTTCAATTAGTACACTGAAGGTCACATCGCCAAATCCCTCTATAATCTATTCCTATTAACACTAATGCAGGGAGTATCCATATCTGTTCACCCTTGTTGATTCAAATCATCCCTGTTCCTAACAGGAGGCTTGTTTACCAGTTTACTGGTTTAGACATATCCGAGATGGTAATTTTCAATCCTCAGCATATCATTAGCGCTCGCACTTTTGACACACTACTGGAAGGGACATCTCAATAGAGTCCCTTGATGTTTTAATACTTTTCATTCAATTTTTTCCCCATCAAATTACTTTTTAAAATTAATATTTTTTTATGTGACTTGCCATTTACATCCAATTTTGCTTCTGTATTTGACATTTTTTCAGAATATAAGAGAATATTCAAAAATAATTTGGATAAAAAGAGATGAAATGGTACATAAAATAGTCTGACAATTTCTTGACTTCCTAATTGGATAGTTTACCAAAAAATTAAAATAATTATGATTTGGAGAAATGTTTTTTGTTTTGTGTGATTTGAGTTATGGTTGTTTTTTTGTATGTGATGTATTTTTTTGTGTGTGTTTGGATTCATAAACAAACTGCAAGTATTATTATTGTATTTTAATTCATCTTGGACACTGTTCCAGATAATGCCTGCTCAGTTTAACATTTAATTTAATTTAATTTAATTATTTTATTTTATTTTATTTTTGGAGCTTTACAACATGGACGTACAGAATAGAGATGTGTATATTTTCTCAAAATTTCTGCTTTTAAACTCAAAAGTGTTTGGGTTTGATATGGTGAATGACTAATGACATGAATATTAGTTTTTGGGTGCTCTTGTTCCATTTAAGGATAACTTGAGAAGCTCTAAGGATGTATTGTTCCAGAGCAGTTTGTTTGAGAAAAGTTCCCCACTGCAGTTTAGCGATCCCTTAGTCGCCCATCATGTGGAAAAGGCACTTTTTAGAAAGTAAGATAAAAGTACTGACATTGACAAGGGATGACAGAGCTCCATCGAGGGATAGGTGAACCACTTTGGCAAAGTGACATCAATTTTCAAGATGATTTACTCTAACCATAACGCTCTTCTGGAGCAGGGGCAAAATTTCCAAAGTCTGATTTACCCCCACTGACAGTCGCACAACTCCCGCAACAATGTTTCCAAGGCTACTAGCAAATGACGAGTGGTCATGTCTGTAGAACCGTCCCCATTGCTTTGATTTATGGGTGGGGGATCCAATAAAAATGGCAATCAAATCAGCCCAGCCACTTTACAGGTAGTAGGCTGTCTGATTAAGTTGTCGAAGGCATGGCTAGGGTTCAGAATGATTATTCAGAGGAGTCAGAAAGGGGTCCATTCCCACTGCCAACAAGGGCACCATTCATCTCCCGCTGTGTTCTTATCCCTCTGTGATACATATCCAAAATAACTGCACATCTACTGCTCACGTCCCCTTACTGAAGGTTATTTGTTGTCTGAAGGACTCCTCTTGTCAAGATATGATGAATACCATGTACACAGACAGGGGAGCATCAAAACCCGGATTAGCCGGAAAACTCACTGATCTGTGAATAACCTAAAAAAGAGGAGCCGAAGATTAGCGACGACGCTTTTAAGAATGATCCATCAAACTCAACTACCAGAGGAGTGCGAATGAATCATCCGCCTTGATTTTTGAACCCGCTCTCCGCGACTCCAGCGCCATCGTGTAGCGCCGAGAATCCGTGGGAGAATGTTATTAAATAAGTGCTATTAATTTCCACACAGATCATTTCTTATCTGGCCTTCAGAATGAATTATTCACACAATGATGTCACAGATTGCTGAATTAATCTCCAGTCTTTTATATTCAACCGTGTTGACCAGAAAGCCTAAAGCGATGTCAATGATTTAGCCCCTCGTGAAAAAGAATGCTTAATGGAGAAAGGGAAAATCCCTTAAGAGCACGTGTGACTTATTTTCTCTCGTTTGCAATACAATGGAAGTAATGGCTGCGTGTTAACCTTCGGGAGAACGATGGACAGTGGTATGAATAAAAGGGCATTTCCCAAAACGTTGGGGCTATTTTTTTCCTTCAGAAGTATATGCTAACACTACACGTCCGTATGGTTTCCTGTCGCAATGCCCTTGCGGTATTCAGCGATCACATGGCTGAATTAACACCATTGTCTCAAGATTTGCATTGGGGAAACGTGGAGACTGGAGCGCTGCTAAGCCAGACCTGCTTTCTTTCAGGTCCAGTGGGACCTGGGCAACAGGTAAAATAATCAATTTGAAATGTTTTCGTTGCTCTGAAGTAATGACAGCATAGTTTCAGCCTGTTTACCGCCTGTTTAGGAAGTCCATTGCAGGAAGTGCATTGGATCAAAGTCCGGGCAGCTGGTTTAGCAGTTAGTGTGTGTGATAAGTCAAATGAAATCACCCTCATTGTTACATTGGAGTGACTTGTCTCAGTGTCTGACAGGAAAAAAGCAGGAAGAGGAAAATGGAGCTGATAGTTGGAGTTGCCTGAGTAATAAAAAAAAGGCCACGGGCAGCCCTCCAACTTCGAAACAGAACAATCGAGCAGAGAAGCTTTTGTGATAGCAACACAATCACCCCCAAGAAATAATAGTCCTGTATGCAGAACAGGCACAGGCAAATCTTTCTAGACATAAATCTAACCAGGGACCACAAACATGGCAATTATAACCGTGCTTGGCTGTGATGTCTTTTTTATTCCTTGGCAGTAATGTTTTTGTTTCTGTACAGGAAAAAATCTGACAATATGATATCTTGCTTTCTTAAAGGGATAGTTCAACTGAAAACAAAAATAGTCTTCATTTGGAAAATGTCTTTTCATTTGACAGTAAATTGTGGCTGAACTATCCTTTTAAAAATCTTCTTCACATTGAAGTTGCACTGTCTTGAACCATAATCAGGCTCAACACATTAAATATATCTCTATGCTTTACATTTACAACCAAAGAACAAAGGGGAATTCTCAAACATTCTTTCATCAAAAGCTTCATCAACAAAATTTTCTATTGTTTTCCACAGAAAAAAGTAAATCGTATAGGTTTAGAGTGGGGTGCACAAATAATGACAATTTAAAAATTTTATTTTGACAATTACTTGCCATTTTTGATGTTTGTTTGGTTAAAATCACCAGTAATTCAAATTACAATTCTATTTTCCCGCCTTTTTCATATTGAAGTTGCAATGTCTTGAAGCATAATTAGGCCAAAAAACATTAACTATGCAACTGTGTTTTACATTTACAGCCAAGTCCTTGCTAATTCTTAAAGATTATTCCATAAAAAACCTTCATTTATTTACCACAGAAGAAAGATAGTCATATAGGTTTGGAGTAACACGCGGGTTTACATGGTGAACTACTCCTAAAAGTACTTGCCAAGTTTTTAACATTTTGTCTTGTCAAAATTACCAATAATTCAAACAGTGATTTTTTTTTCTTTTTCACATTAAAGTTGCAATGTCTGGAAGCATAATTTGGCCAAAAACATTAAATGTACCTCTACACTTTCCCATCAAGTCCTTGGTATTCTTGAAGTAGAAAGGGGAATTCTTGTAACTCAGTGACTCTGTCTAAATAACATGCATGAAACAGGAAATAACTATTCATTGATTTCTGTTTCCAGACAGATCAATTTTATTCTTCCTTTGTTTTCCAAGTACAATGCTCCAAAGATTCTTGCAGCTGGATATATCCTGTACACCAATGAAGAAAAGAGGCTATTAATCAAATGGTGTTGGTGCAAGCACATTGTGTTGTCCTGCAAAATAGAGACAACCTAAAGTGCTCTTGTTACGCTGCCAGTCGCACATATTTTGTAGCTTAAAGGGCACCTATTATGCTCCATTTTACAAGATGTAATATTGGTCTTGGGTGTCCCCAGAATGTGTCTGTGAAGTTTCAACCCAAAATACCCAACAGATCATTTATTATAACTGGAAAATGTCATTTTGGTGTGTATCGCTTTAAATGCAAATGAGCTGCATATTCCCACCATATTCTCCAGGGGCCTGTTGCACCAGCACTAAGTTACAACTTACGCACTATTAAATATTTTTTCGTTGCACCTTTACACGTAGTTGAAGTGTAACTCTACGTAAACTAAATATTTACAGAAGCGTCGGGTCAGGAGTAACAGTTGGAATAAAATAGCAGACTGAGTGAACTGCATCAATATGCTCTTCTTTTACCCGACAACCTGCAATCCTTTAGGCATATATGATGCTGCTGACATTTACACTCACGTACATATTAAGAGAGAGAACAATATGTGAATAAACGTACTTTGTTTCTTTTTTAGCGCATCTTCAACACCCCATCTACTGCGCGCCTCTGTGCACTTCGGTCTGTGTTGCGCATGTCAGATGAAATAATAAATAAATGGCATTTCTTATGTTTTTTTTTTCTTTCATTATTTATTGATCCTTATTCATTTCAATTACAGTTTCTGAATGTTATTTAAATATAAAAATAGCTTACATATAGACTAATGTTATTAATGTATCGGTTTTAATGGAAACTTGTTTATATTTCTACCGTTAGTATACGTGAGGCAAAAGAAGTTAGAATGACGGATAAATTAAAATTCATAGCATTTAAACAAGTTCTGCTCGCATATTGGAAGGTTTATATTGGATGATTTAGGGTAAACGTCATATTATTCGACTACGCATTACTTTACGGAGAGTTTACGAACTACTACCTACGTCCTGCCTTACGAACAACTGGTGCAACCAAATAATGTATAGATTTAGTTACAAACTAGCTAGTGGTTACTAAGCCTCTAGTGTGGACTTAACGTTCTAATTTAAGTAAGAACTTAGGGATGGCAGGTGCAACCCTACCCAGAAGAGGGCGTCGCGTATACGTCTCTCTGCATTGCATATCTACAGCAATAAACAGCCGGTAGAAGCAACATAACTGAGAGCGAGAGAACCGGTGTTTAGCCATACATATGGGAAGCCAAATGCACAGAAAGTGGGACGAAACAGCGCAATGTTACAGAGCTCAATTGACCGCGCTGATCAGTTAAAAAATACTTAATGTATGCACACAAATACGGTTAAAACGCTAAGCATTATAACGATATGACATTCACAAAGGAGTCAGGAGTGATACACGTATTTAGGTAGATTTTGAGGCGCATTACTTTGAAAAATGAAAGTAATCCACAGCGTCCTCAGCAGCTCAGATGTTGGGAGAAAATGAAGACTCTTATGTTCAGTCTTACATCCAAACACAGAGCATCGGGCTTTCTTGCGAGACATTGTTGACGTTACAGCTGCTCTAGCGCGGAGAAAAAGGAGGACAGTGTACAACCGATGAGGGTGGAAACTATCGCAATGCAGGGCTGTCAATCAAGCCCCGTGGCCCGGCCCTATACAATGTGACGTCACACTGCATGAGAATCAAAACGGCAGGCCTATTAAGACTGACTTGGTTTAAAGGGGATTAAAAAATGAGGAGTGGGTGGATTTTTATCATTGTAGGGTGGTTGTGTTCACACACTGCCAACACACATTTATGTCCAAACACCATGTAAAAGTGGATTTAGCATAATAGGTGCCCTTTAAGAAACATAGATCACTGGACATATGGAAGGGAGCCTGGCTGAAACAAATAAAGCACTGATTTAAATATTTTAAGATATGACGTGCGTTTTCTCTGGCCCATCTTTTTGTGGCACCACACACCTACGTATTTCCATTTTTATTACTTATTTCAGAGATTTAGCTCAATCAATAACTTACTTTAATAGCATAAATAATGTTCACTCTGCATATTGCAACAGTACTTTTGACATTGTAAATAGTCTTCCAAGTGGGGTTGCATACAACAAATGACTGAATAGAGTATAAGCTCTGTGTCCCTTTTTATTTCTCCTGTATATTTATTCTATATTTCATTCCCATCACTTATTTTTCACTGCCAAAGAAGCATCACAGGGAATATGGATGTCCTTTCCCCCGTCCGGCGCAGTGACAGCGAGCGAAAGTGATACCTCAGGCTTTATCTTGCATCTGCCTGTTTAAGATTCATAGAAAAGGCTATCTGCCCTAATCAATATCTTCTTGAAATTTAAGTTGCATAATGCATCGCCTTCACTGGCATGATTTAAAACATCAGCACAAAGTATTCTTAATTTTATTGCCCGCTGTAAATTAAAATTAATGATGCTGACATCCACAATTAACAATGAAAAATGCAGATTCCTATAATTACTTTAGCCATAATATTGTTTTTCAACAAAGACTCAAGGTGCCGCAGCCCAGCTCCTCAACATTCAGCAGAACACAAAGAGACAGCTTCATTAAGTTTTATTTGCTATAGGAAACAAAAAGAAAAAAAAAAGCTTTTTATTTGCTATAGAAAAAAGGGAAAGCTAACAAAAATCCTCAGCTCATTTGGGATTCTTTCGCCATGCATAATTAAGCAAATTTGATTGGAATTAAGCATGACTTCTTTGGTTGAGTTTTAATGAATGCAAATCAGGCATCTACATCCCTAAGATTAATTTCAGCCAATTAAAAAACAAAGCTTATTGGAAAGTGTAAAGTGTTCAAAGCTGGATAGCAAAACATTTTCTTCTGCTCATCTCATCCTCATAACTTACACTCAAGAGATTTTTCCCCTCTCAACTTTGATCATTAGCGTAGAGCTGCAAGCAAGCCCTATGCATTCAAATAGTGTAGAAAAGCGCAATACTCTAACCGCAAAATCACTCCTGCACAACTCTTAACAACTTTGTTCTATGTCACACACTCTGATACTTTCATTAGCTGCCGTAGTATTGCAGTATAGCCAAGGATAAGTACTTTACTTGAGAGATGAGGACACAATGAAGGAATTCAGGGCCATGAGAAGTAGTAGTTAAGGATTAATATACAGTCAGATGATCATTATTGCTAAATAAATCCACCCAGGATGATACAAGATCACACTGCTGGGGTTTATTTTGTAGAATACCTGTACATTATCACATTTATTACACAAATATGTGCCAAATACATTTTATTGAGAATATTATTTTATTATGTGAGAAGAACAACCACAAAGTTATACGGTCATTATATTAATTGAATTAGTATTAAAGCATTACTATTAAGTTAATTAATATGAATTTAAAATTATATATGTGTATATCAACAAGCATATGTGTATTTATAATTTGTGTGTGAGTGCGCGCGCGTGTGTGTGTATAATACAAACACACATATGTATTAAATATATAATTTGCAGTGCATCATGATTTGTTAATGCAGTGTTATTTTACTATGATTGAGATACTATTATAGTTGTATTAATATTTTGAAGTAGTCTTTATTTTTATATTTTCCATTTTCTTTTTAATTTTAGTTAAAGTTTTAAAAATTTTTTGTTTTGTTTTTCATTTCGGTTTTAGTTTTTGTTTAGTACATCAAGTTAAATTAAATTAAAAATGAAAAAATGTTGGCAACTAGCTGAAATAAATATATTTAATATTTAATTTTAATTAACATTCATTTTATTTCAAGTAACAAAAATTCTTTTTATGGTTTTAGTTTTAGTTAACTATAATACTCCTGATTTCGCAGATTGACCAGTTCGAATAACATCAGTTTAATAAAGTGAAGCAGAACAAATTTCGGTGCAAATCATACAGAAAAATATTTTGTACGTAAGTTGTCAAATGTAATTAAATATTACCGTTTATTTACAAATAGTTTTATGAACGATAACAATTTGATTTGTTTAGAAATGTGTTCTGTGTTTCGAACTTGCATAACCCACGAACAATGCATAACTGAGACCCACTGTTGTGGGAATAAGTGGGTGATATTGGCCGTTCGTTGAGGACAATGTGTATTTGAAGTGCATTGTAGGTTTTGAATTTTGTTTTCTCCTTCTAACCACTCTTCATTTGGACCCTTCTCATATCTCTCTATTTATACTGCTTTAACTTCAGAAATGCACTTAACTCTTGGCAGTGTATCTCCTATAACCATTTTCTGCTCAAGCGATTGTTTCACTGCCTGGTTACTGCCAAAGCAGTTTCACGTTCCTGTTTTCTCCCCTGGGTGACTCTTTTGAAGCACTTAAAATCTTTTACAATTTTTACACACCTGCTAATGTTTCCTTATTTCCCATGTAGCCACTTAATAATTGAGGAAGCGAAGGGGATCTTTCACTCAGCTCAGGAGAAAGCTCCTTCCAGCTCCCCACAAGAAAACTCCTGATTATTTGGTGCAAGAGGACATAAACACTAATGATTTAAGGCAAGCAGGCACCTTCGACTCTCGGGGATGTGAAATGCTAATCCCCTCCCCCCACCCCCCTCCCAGCATGCCGTTCGACGAGAGTGTATACATCGATTTGATCTCTCACATCAAAAGACAAACACTGATGCGAGTCAGCAGTTCCTCTGTCAATGTCATTCCTTGATGTGATTCTTTCCACGCACATCTTTATGGAGCCAAAGGATCGAGCTTTAAGCAATCACAACTATTGGCATTTTTTAAAAGGATATTCATGGGCGTGGGGAAGGGGGAAGAGCGGACCTGCCAGCCCGGATGGAGGTGCTCCGCTCTCGGACGCCGCTAATCCCATTGTCTTTAGCTAGTTATATGTTTCATTAACGTTGTCTTTCAGGATCAGCTTCCAGCAGTGCGGGGGAATAAGTTTGAATATGCGCAAAAAACAAAAAGAATTGAATGGCAAGGTTCAAAGCAGCCTGCGAAAGGCCTTTATGTGCGCCTTAATCATGCTAAAACACAGGCTGGTATGCCAAGTGCGTCGCTCTCCCCTTGCTTTTGCTGGGTGACAGGGAGAATTAATATTTGGCCTCTGATGCATTTTTTTTGAAGGAATAAAGAAAGTAAAGAGAAGCATTATCTATTCAAGTAGCGCAGGGAATAGCGGTACATATAACAAAATAATCTTTTAGAAGGGCCTTATCTTTTAATTTTGCCTTGGGCCCCCACTTCATCTTGGTTCGCCTCTGCTGCTAAGCTCATTTTAGGAGGTTTTGCTAGTTTAGCTGTTTTCAATGTCCTGTAGCTTTTCCAGTAACAGACATATTTTTCCAAGTAGTATAGTGTGAGCAAATAATTGGTGGCTGTTTTTACGTGAGTTAATGTTTAATTTGTATGTCTGAACTGAATAATCAAACAGTCCTCTCCAGTTCTCATATACATTGCAAGTCAGATTGATATTGGTGAATCAATTTATTCTAAATGATTTTCTCTCATATAGTGTTAGAAAATTTTCATTCATTCATTCCCTGAGTGAATCAGTTCATCTTAAATTGTTCTCTCTCATGTAATTTTGGAAAGTCTGGTTCATTAAGTTCATGTAATTGATTAAACATTAATTAATTAATTAAAAAAACAATAATTGATTTGATTGTAGTATTTTTTTGTTTTTATTTTTTTATGTAAATTAGGTTGTTTTTATTTGTACAAATTAGAGTTATTATTTAGTGAAAAATTATGTGTTCAAGTTTCACACTGTTGCATATTATTACCGTATTGTCCCGAATATAAGACGATATTTTTTTCTTGGAAATACATCTGAAAAAACGCGGTCGTCTTATATTCAGGGTCTAGACTTTGACATGTCAATAATACACCCACAACACTAGGTGGCGCCAAATACGCATAAAACGAGTGTGCCATGAAATACATAATGTAATGCGTGTTGTAAAGATCGCAAGTAAAAACAAAAGAAGCAGAAAACCTTACAGCTGCACGAGTAGCGAATCCTCCGGGAGAGTTTTGTAGGGGTAACCAGACTTGTGAGCGTATTTGCATCGTACAACTGGCTAAATATACTGCAAAGTGATATGCGAGTGTGTAGACAATGAAACAACAGAGCTGGTTTCACCCATTGGTACATGTTTTAGACTGGTCTTTGTTGAAATACCAAAAACAAAGACATTTTAAATATATTAAAGATTAATTGTTTATGTGTGCTAATCACTCAAAACACACTTTAAAAGTCTTATGAAGGGATTGTAGAAGTGTTGGGCAGTAACTGAATGAAAGTAGTGATGCTGCTAAATATATATATATATATATATATATACAGTGGGTACGGAAAGTATTCAGACCCCCTTAAATTTTTCACTCTTTGTTATATTGCAGCCATTTGCTAAAATCATTTAAGTTAATTTTTTTCCCTCATTAATGTACACACAGCACCCCATATTGACAGAAAAACACAGAATTGTTGACATTTTTGCAAATTTATTAAAAAAGAAAAACTGAAAAATGCTCAGTATTTAGTAGAAGCACCCTTTTGATCTAATACAGCCATGAGTCTTTTTGATGCAACAAGTTTTTCACACCTGGAATTGGGGATCCTCTGCCATTCCTCCTTGCAGATCCTCTCCAGTTCTGTCAGGTTGGATAGTAAACGTTGGTGGACAGCCATTTTTAGGTCTCTCCAGAGATGCTCAATTGAGTTTAAGTCAGGGCTCTGGCTGGGCCATTCAAGAACAGTCACAGAGTTGTTGTGAAGCCACTCCTTCGTTATTTTAGCTGTGTGCTTAGGGTCATTGTCTTGTTGGAAGGTAAACCTTAGTTCCAGTCTGAGGTCCTGAGCACTCTGGAGAAGGTTTTCGTCCAGGATATCCCTGTACTTGGCCGCATTCATCTTTCCCTCGATTGCAACCAGTCATCCTGTCCCTGCAGCTGAAAAACACCCCCACAGCATGATGCTGCCACCACCATGCTTCACTGTTGGGACTGTATTGGACAGGTGCCTGGTTTTCTCCACACATACCGCTTAGAATTAAGGCCAAAAAGTTCTATCTTGGTCTCATCAGACCAGAGAATCTTATTTCTCACCATCTTGGAGTCCTTCAGGTGTTTTTTTAGCAAACTCCATGCGGGCTTTCATGTGTCTTGAACTGAGGAGAGGCTTCCGTCGGGCCACTCTGCCATAAAGCCCCGACTGGTGGAGGGCTGCAGTGATGGTTGACTTTCTACAACTTTCTCCCATCTCCCGACTGCATCTCTGGAGCTCAGCCACAGTGATCTTTGGGTTCTTCTTTACCTCTCTCACCAAGGCTCTTCTCCCCCGATAGCTCAGTTTGGCCGGACGGCCAGCTCTAGGTCGTCTTATAATCAGGGTCGTCTTATATTCTGGCCAATACGGTAATATAAAACAGGAAAAGGAATATAAGAAAAAAGGGGAATTTATGCATTCATATTTTTAGGTTCTCTCAATTATTGTCTTAAAAACAGTCACTACTTTTTTGGAAATTTGAATTTGTTTGTTCAAAATGGTCCATTTGGCAATTACAGATTTTGTGTACAACACATTTTCACTTAGTAAACCAGTAAATTGATCATTTTGGTAGCAATATGCATACAGGACACTTAATATGTGAAGTGAACAATGCTATCCTTGTTTCAGAAGGCATAATTACATTAGAAAGCAAAGATATCTAAGATTTAGTTTTAAATGGTTACATAGACCTCAACACATTTATGTTCGCAGCCAACAACTGAATGAGCTCTTAACACAACAAAACACAACAAAAAACCCAACATTAATGGCAAAACAACAAAAGTTCGCAAAGAGTGAAACAATAAACCTATAACAGCAACTACAAATTGTGTTTGACTAGTTGGGACAACATTTTGGGGAATGGTCTAACGTTTTTTCAAGTAATTCACATTCCTTAGTATTTATGACTTAAAAGGAAACATGTAGTGCCCCCCTTTTTTACGGTTTATTAGTATTTATAAGAAAAAGTGTCACTTGACTGTAGTGACAGTTTCAAAGTACTGCATCTTCCCCAACACTGTCAGAGACAAGTATAGCAGATGCACTAAAACGGAGGCTAATTCAATCTCTTTAAATCACCCATTTATGTACTTTTTTCATATCCATGGTGCACGCTTTTTGCTTAATGCCCCGGGCTCGGTATCCTATTAGAAAAAGCGTCATTGCTAGGCCTTATGTTTCACTTTATGCACCACAGACTACACATTCAAGTCCACTAGAGCAGACCTCGGCCTTTGAAAGCGCTTGAACCACATCGATATGAAACCCCACTGCTCATATATTTGTAACACTACAGTCGCAAATCTTCTGTTGGTGCAACATGTTCTTTCCACATCGCCAGGGAAAGTATGTGTCCCTTTTATTTCTGCGCATAATGACATAACAGATGTTTATTATTCAGAGGGTGAAATCAGTGAAAGGCTATTGAATCCGTTTGTTTAAGGCCGCAGTAAAAGTGGAATAATTTGCAAAGTCTTTGAGAATCAACACAATCAGCAGTGGCTTTAATAGCATTTTAATTAATCTTCCTCAAATTGCGTGCGAGCGTTTAAAAGGAGCCCGTTCGCTACTGGATCTTCTGGGTGTTATATTGTGTGCATGAGAGATGCAGCTATGTGATGGGAAACCCAGGGGACTCGCAGGAGGACAATGCTGGCTCTCTGGAGAATTTGACGCTGCCGAACTGAATGTGAATGCATAAAAGAAAACTCGGCAGCAGTGGGGGATAGGGCACAACATGGCTTGTGTGTCTTTTGTAAAAAAACAGCACAGAATATGTCCGCATTCTCAGTTTAATCTTAAATAGGTTACTTGTTATGCTGGTTAACTGTTATTCAGGTTGCACAGGAAAGAGAAAAGTTAGCAGAATGTTTTTATGTGATTTGCTTTCTTGTCCGCTCTAAACAAAAGCAGATACATGCAACGTGAGCGTCCACCATGCGCTCTTTGTCGGCGCAGGCTACACCCCTCCATTTGCTGCTTGCCTGCTTTTCCTGTTTGGTCTGCTCTCTTTGGTTTGTCCCTTATCTTTCCGTTAGTCATTCCTCCTGCTTGATACAGTGCTTGGCTCTGCTTTGTGGTGTTTGGCACCCTTTCTTTTCTACCCCCTCTCTCTGTGAAAGACACTTTGTCCTCCTGTGCTAAAGTTTAGAAGCAAGGGAGAAACGTCTTGGCAACACTTACTGTGTTTGCTGCCATTACACCTGGATGTGGCCAAGACTCCGTCTTCAGGGAGATCTTCTCCTGCAGTGCTGGACAAATGAAGTCGTCTTTGTTTATTTTGCACCAAACAACAGAAGAATTGACAATGACAGATTTCAATATCATTTTGATTAAAATATTGTGAAAACAGTCTTACTATTTACTGTATTTCTAAATATTGTTTATTTATAATGTGGGATTGCTTACTAGATGATACATGACAGAATAAAAGTTCATTCATTATTATTTTGTTCGAATATTGTAAACAAATCTTAATATTTATTTATTTATAAATTAATTTTGAAGGAATGTTTTGAAAAGTATCTTAACATATTACAGAATAAATTATTAGTGTTTTGTTTAATTATAAAACTACATTTAAGTATTAAGATGCTGGAAGTATGCCACATAAATGTGCAAAGGAGGCTTCTAATTAGTATTTTTATTGGTTTTAACTCTACACTGTGTCTATTAAACTGTAAAATATTTTTTGAGTTTGTAAGATTACTAAAGTATGTTTTACAAGAAATAACCAAGGAGTCTTTCTACTTAAAAATGTCATGTTTAATTGCTTGCTGATTCTTTGAAACTTGTGAAAATTGTTTCTAAACCATTTTTTTTTACCCAGTATACTGTCTGTGTAAACTAATGTTTTAATGGTAACACTTACACAATAAGCTTCCATTACTTAACATAAACTATCCATGAAAAATACTTCTAAAACATTTATTAATCTTTGTTTGTTTTATAATTTAATTTACTATGACTTATAGCTTTTTAATATACTTGTTTAAAATGATACTATTCTCAGTTTTTTCTCTCTTTAAGGAGGTTACTGCAGGAAGTCAAAAGTGTATCTGGGTTTTCCATCTTCAATCCCTGTAGAGGTCACTGTTGCTTGGCACAGCTGAAAAACAACTGAAGCTCAAAAGGAAGGTAATTAGATCCAACATTATCTGATATTCACACACACTTAATATTTCGCAAAATTATGTTGGTTGCTCAAATAACTTGATCCCAGCATCAGTCGAGAGACAATTAAGCATATTGTTGCGTCAGAATTACCTGCAGGACATTCTGAATCATCTGAACATGCGTCAGGAGATATTTTATGTTTATAAGATCAGTTTATTTGTGCAAGAGCTCTATGATGGTAATTTAATTCCTTGATATTTGTGTTTCAGGAAATGATTACAGGTTGTAATTAAGGGTGCAGCTTTGTTATGGAGCTCTAAAATGAGAGATATTAATTTGCTCTCTACTTCACATTTGTTTGGGCCATTTAATTCTGAAATCCACACACACTCGGTGCGGAAAACATGCCTGAATCAACTCTAAATCATATTTATCGCTAGGAGCACACGTCCAGATGGCAGACTCTTAACTGAGCTTGGATTAATGGGAGGACGGGCAAGAACTGCATCAAACTCCTCTTAAGGACCTTTGAAGAACAACATTGCTAATCGCTCATAAGCAGAGGCGGACAAAGTACTCAACTCCATTACTTGAGTGAAAGTACAGATACTGCTTGTCAAATATTACTCCATTACAAGTAAAAGTTGTAAAGACAGATTTTTACTTAAGTAAAAGTACAGAAGTACTTGCTTTTAAAAGTACTTAAGTACCAAAAGTAAATTTCCTTTTTTATGTCAATGCACATATTTTTTATTGTTGTACGTCATAAGTTCCCAGAAAAAATAATACTCAAGTAAAGTACAGATACTCAAAAAGTGTACTTAAGCACAATACTCAAGTAAATGTACTTAGTTACTGTCCGCCTCTGCTCATAAGGACGCTGTAGAACATGCTTGTTGGGTAAAAATAAACAAATTGTGCTTTGTTTGGAAACACATTGCCAGCTTCAGCTGGCATTTCTGATAGATATCCATAGACTAATAAGTATGTGTGTGTGTCTACGGTGAAATGCAGATGGCCTGGCACACATAAGCCCTTAGTTAGGATTCTGTTTAAGTGTTAAAATCAATTCCAAGCAAATAACGTGGAAACCTTTGTGTAAGCACTTTTTACACTCTTAATTCTCCCTTGTTAAATTAGCCTCGGTGTTGGAATGATGGGACAGCAGATGAAGAAGAAACCTAAGCATGCTGATACTAAAGTATCTAAAGGTTTGCAACTTCGGTAGTTGAAAATTTACCATAGTCTCTTTAAATAATATGAAATAAAAATGAACTAACAATATATATAATGAATAGAACAACTGAATACATATGAGCAATATATTTTTTATATATACTGATTTATTTACAGTACTTTGTAGTCATGAATGTCACAGTTCAGCTATCACGATAATATATGACAGATAATAAGTCATTGTAAATTCATGGTTACCAGTGCAAGAATTTATTGGGTTCTCCAACTGGGAGAAGCGTTTTTTATCTAAGATAGATGTATCATTATGCACCGATAATTCCTCCTAGAAAACGTGGCTGGCTGTGTTTGCTTTGCCTTTGCGAGGGTTTCTGTATGCTACCTCAGTTGATTTCCACATCTAAAAGGACAGGGCATCTCATTTCTTGTCACTGTGTCCCAAATTCCTAAAGGTACAATTAGCATTTTGCCTGACAAAATGTTGAAAGGTTCATAGATTGATATTTGCAAAAATGCAGCAAGATGCTTTTTTTCCCCGAATGCAAATTTTGACATTTATTAACTTTTATTCCAGATCTGTTTATGGATTGTAAAAAGTGTGCATACATTTAACAAGAATCAGGTGAAATTACAATGTTTACACAGTTGCTGTCCGATGCGCAAAGTGTGTGATTTAACACAGAGGCGATGAAATTTTTACTGTCCTTGATTTATGTCTTCTATGGCATTTCTAATGAGAGGGAGCGGCGTTTCATTGAAGAACAGCGCAGGAAACTACATTTACTGCAGGCCTTTTTTTTCTCAGGGGTGCTTTTCCCCTGTGAAATAATGTCAGCACTTTCCCACCTTCAAAGTCCTTTTGTTTTTCTCAATCCATTAACAATTCTAATTGTACAGCACTTGTTAAGTAAGCATGGTAAATAAGCCAGGAAACGCATTATTTCCCTTTAGTGCAGATTAAAGGTAGCACTGCGCAATGTTGAAACACATTAGTGAACACTAAAGACAGAGAACAGAAACGCACACTTCTGTCTTGCTCAGCTGCGCGGTGAGCTTCCTGACGTTAAAGAGTCGTTTCTGTGAGAAACAACTACCTCATTCCGTCCACATATCTGTTAATGAACATATCTGTGCTCTGGAATCTTCAAAAGGGATGCAATCACTTTAAATTTGATTAAAGTGATACATATTAGGCTGCCTGTTTTCTTTGGGCCTTTCAGCTAATTAAATAGCTTTGTATGGCATCGACTGCTTTTCTTAGACACAACACCCCAGTTCAACTTTGCTGGTCTGGACAGCCATATCTTAATTGGGGATCATTTCGCAAATGTGGTTCAATTTCCTTTACAAGACAGTTACTGTTAACTGCTATTTTTAAAGCCAATAACAACGTCAAAGCTCGGGATGATTAAAGCAATTAAAGTTTCCCTTTGTTTTCTGAATACAGTGAGATAGGCAGCCGTGTTTGTATAACATTTATTAAACATTTACTAAATGGAATTGAATCTGTCATCGCAGAAGTTTTTGGAGACAATTACTTTTTTGTGTGGCGAGCACGCTTTCGTTCAGGGACTGTTTTGAGCTTATATCCCTGATTAGCCTTGCGATTTTAATCAAACTTTACCCTTAAATCTACACACAGTAAGAAGAACTCGTGTGTAATTTCAGCACCAGACTTTACCCAATTAGCATACTACATTTTCTCCATTAGATAAACTGCCTTTTGAGATCTGACTGGTTTAATCTGTTTAATGTGCGTGTAAACTATAATCTCTCAATTCTGCAGATTCCCTTAAGGACATTATTCACATACTCTTCGTTTTTGAAATGCATGATCCAGCACCGCTCTTAAAATCAGAATTGCATGCTGATTAGAAGTCGGGTATTTCACAGAGTTTTTCCTTCCTGGTCAGAGGGAGGGAGCAGAGTTACGTGCAAGTAATCAGCCGCAGACTAGTTTCGCCGCAAGTTTAATGGCGTTTTACAACCAGACGTGTTGCTGGAACCGCACCAGTGTCACATACAGATGTTACTAATCAGTGGATGCACAGAGAACAATGCAAAAAAAGAAGAAAATAATTCAGGGAAATGTCAGCCGTAATCATTGTCTTAGACCTCTGTGCCACATGCAGTGAATTCTGGGAAGGCTTAGCGTTCTAAAAATCTAAACAAATGAACACCGGATCGTACCCGTCAGTATTTGGGCTATTGTAACTAGCATGAAATGACACAGAGGGTTTTGGATGCACAATATGTTTCTTTTATAGGATGCAAATGTATTGAGTGATGCAACAGACGGCTGAACGTTGGGTTCGATATGTAACGCAGATTCTAACTAGAATGAGTCTTTGTGCAGGTTCTTTTTGAAATCACTTCATTGATTACCTCAACCCTCTAGGAAATGGCTTATGCATCTCATGTACATTATAACAAATGTTCTCTTTGCATTACAATTGAATTGTGATTGTTATGTTCAATCAATGGGAAAGGTCAAAGGATCGCCACTGCCAGCAATTTAATGGAGAAGTCAATGGAGATTCATTTTAATCACTGTGGCTGTTGCCGAATGAGCACAACAGGCCCTGTGAATGGCACGGTAATTACTACTGTTTATACAGGTTTACCTTCCAATTTAGATATCCACAAATCTCTCGCCTGATATAAAAGTCTGTGCGGCTTTTAACAGGGGACGGGGCACCGCAGAGTAATTGTGCAGCTATCAAGCGGCTGCTTTTGAAAAAATGAAATGAGCTCTCTTTTAAAGACTGATATCACCAGAGGGGCAGTATTTTACATACGGTTGGACGTTTTGCCAGCTCAGCTCACAAGACACTCGGCTGGCATCTTTCCAAGTGAATCCTGAGATTTGCAGATATATTTGCAGACAGGATGCACAGAGAGAGAGAGAGAGTGAGTTGTAAGGCAGGATGGCATCATCATAACAACCGCACAAATGGATCTGAGCATCAGAACAGCTTGACATCTGATAATTATTTTATGGCAACGTATCTCTAATGCACGTAATGAACCACGACGTTCCAAGTTTATGCTAGGAAGCTAAACATTAATGAGAATTTATGTTAGTAATGTACTTTTGCTAGACATATATATATATATGTGTGTGTGTGTGTGTATATATATATATATATATATATATAT